>NC_050533.1:17796098-17847851 GCF_002922805.2 Oryzias melastigma
TTTTGTTTTTTTTTTTGATTCTGTAAAATTTAACGTTTAACATTTATTTAACAGGTTCTTATTTTTTAACTCAACTTAACACAAAATGTTCAAGACTTAAAAGATTGCACAGGTACTTGCTTGTTTTTATTCTAATCCCTTTTGTTTAATATTTTTTGTTTCTCCATTATAAAAAGTGAAACATTGCATCAATTAACAAAAGTTCTGTTACTTGTTACATTTAAAATTATTCAACAAATTAAAACTTTAAGTTAATGCTTTACTCAACTTAAAAATGTAATTTGATAAAAAAAATTATATTTTATAATGTAACAAATTACAAAGCTTTTGTTAGTTGATCCAATGCTTCACTTTTTACAGTGTTAAGTGATAAAATTCCATTGAAAAAACAAGGAAAAGCAAAAGAATTGAGTGTTATAAAAACAAGACATTCTTTATTCTGCTTTTGAATGTCTCATTAAGACAGATTGTATCAGAATTCCTTCTCTAATCAGTACATAGTGCACTACACAGTGCTTGCGCCATTATACAGTGCTGTCTGAATCTATACAATTCAAAAATCCTGTGACCTACAAATTTCCCATAAGTCTCTGCAAATAACCAGAGTGCATCCATTGCTCATTGGATTAATGAAAATAAACCGTAATGCATTGGCTTTTAACATTTTTTGTCAAAAAAAAAAAAAAAAATCTTTTTATATCCATGTTTTTTATCATCAGAATATAGTGTATACATAATTAATCTAAGTAAAATGCTGGTATTAATTAGGTGAAATCTGTGACATCATATTCAATATTTGAAAAACAAACAAACAAACAAACAAAACAAAAAAAACAGAAAGCATGGTGTTCAAGTTGCTTTTTAAACTCAGGACACTGGTGTAGATAGTTCCACACTTATAAAGTTTGTTATTTGTTAGGGTATAGGGAGGGAATTAAAACATAGTCTTAAATTGCAAATCCTGGTCCAAAACTTTCTATGAAATATCAATTTACTACATTTTTGAACATTGTTTACATGAGGAATGTTGGTAATTGAAGTAATTTGTAGTTGATATATATTTTTCAACAGTGTTCAGGTAAAGATAAAAGACCTTTTTCAGTGTGTTTGAACATACTAGTTTGCTCTTTTTAAGCATGTGTGTTTGCATATGTGGTTTTTTTTTCATTTTGTCTGAAACAACTGCAGACTGAATGTTGTGCTACATTTGATGTGTTCAGGAAACTTCAGAAAACAGTTGTGGCGCTACAGAGGTAAACTCCCATTCGTCCTGTCATATTTAACTGTAGCGCCAGATCCAAAAAAACTCTAACCACTTTGGCTACATTTTCATTAAAAAAAATAAGGACAATTATACATTTGATGCAAAAATACTGAAATTAAAGTTCATTTTTAGCATTATAAATTCATGAGTATTGTACCTTTTACCTCTTTTCATTCAGATTGTAGCAGATTGAGCTGAAATGTAAACATCTATAGGCATTAATGAGACAAACATGCACACTTTTAACCTCATTTGCCTTTAAAAAAAATGAACTTTCACAGAGCAGTTGTTGCCTTCATCATATGCAAATTTCTAAAGCGAAAATATCCACAACTCGTGTAGTCGCTTGATTATTTGCGGGGTGCCCGGTGTCTGAATGTCGCTTTAACGGGCATGTTTGGCTTACCAAGAATTTTTCTGACTCACCATCATGGCCTGCACTGAAACTAAACCATTCACAAAACATTACCTCTGTGTTAAAGGATGGTTGTGTGTGTGTGTGTGTGTGTGTGTGTAGCTGTAACCTCCTTTCATATTGCTGCCCACACATTTCACAAAGTGAGTGGGTTTTACCAACCTAGAACAAGGGATGGGGGCTCAGGAAATCAACCACTGAGTTTGTGTGTGTGTGTGTAACTGTAAATGCATGCATATGTGCGTAAGCCTTTTAAAGTCTCTTGAAAGCCAGTAACATAATAGTGCACACCATTTTTCTCCAAAGTGTCGTTCTCACTTTCTCTTTCTCCCTCCTTCGCACTGCCCCGCGTTCATTTGTCTGTTGCTTTGACAAATACGACCGGCGTCCATTAGGATACTTTATGAGGTGATGGTGACACGGGGCACTCTTGATGGCCCCATAACACTGTCTCAACTCCCCAAACATGCACACAAACCGGGGTCTCACTGTCATACCCCGCTTCCTCATCTATCCGTTTAATTTCGAAGTTCATTGCCCTTTTTTTTCTTTTTTTTTTTCTTCATCTGTGTCGGGGTGGGTTCCTCTAATGCACTCCAGGCCACCTGATTAAAGCTCATTGGTGAACAACTGCACCACCTTCATAAACCCCAGCCCCTGGTCGACTCATCTCTGAAGCCTGTCAAGTCAGAACATACTGTTGCTAGACAGGATATAACCCCCCCAAACAGGTGTGTACTGAAGGGGCACCTCAAGACGTTGGAAACTGCCCTTTAGAAGGAAGTGATTGTTTGCCCTCGCAGACTCCATGAGTACAAAAGTGTCAGGGGCAGTGAGGTTGAAATGGAAAACAGCTTCACCATGCCCTTTGAATGAGACACACTTCCTCTTAAAGCAGCTGAAAAGCTCGCTGTTCCCCTGCCTCTTTGCTTGGTCGTTCACTGGAAGTTCCAAGGAAAAGGTTTTTGAGTGCACTGCTGCTGTCGTCACACCTCTTCTTGAAAGTACCGTGAAGTTTTCTTGTACAATAAACTGGTAGTTAACATGCTAAAATTACGGGTGTTCCCCGCACATATGCAGTAAATTTGATATTCAAAATGGCATTAGATTTGTTAAAGTTACATTTACATTCAGCTTTATAATTCTATATATGTATATATACGTTTATATCTATATCTATCTATCTGTCTATATATATACTGTATATATAAATAAAATATGTTTTGCCCATAAATTATTACCACCTTATCAGCAGGGAGCGGACACCTCCGCGAATTCGCCAAATCCGCGAATATGGAAAACCCCCCAGTGCATATATATATATATATATAGATATATACATATATATATCTATATATACATAGATATATATATGTATATATATATATATACAGTACTCAGCATAAATGAGTACATCCTCTTTAAAAAGTACCAATTTAATCAGTAGCTTAATGAGCAAAAGAACAATTTACAAACTTTTCACAAGGATGAGTTTTATTATACACTTGTTTTCAGTTTTTGTGCTGATGCTGTTTACATACATTTAAGTTTGGACTGGTTTAAAAAAAGGAGCTTGGACTTAAAAAGTTGTGAAACTTTTTTTTTTTAAAGCCCATTATGAACTTTCTCTAGTCGTGTTATATTTGTTTATCTTTTATTTTATTAATTTGAACTAAAAATTAAGAGAAAATAAACACATCAATCTGAATATTTATGAGACACTAGTTAAAATTTGAAAACTTTTTTTCAACAAAAAAATGTTGTCAAACTCAAATAGTTTTAAAAGGTCACTTTATATTCAATTTAACACAATTTACTGCAAAAAGTATCAATTCTAAATAAAGGATTTTCTTAATATAAGTGTTTGCATATTTTATTATCCAGACAGAACAGTGTCTAGACTTCACTTCCTCTTTTGACGTAAAATAACTAATATTAAGACATAGATTTTCTTTGTACAGTAATCTATTGCATCCTAAAATCTTTGCAACAATAGTACAAACATTTGCTTTAATTATTTAAGCTATGTTTTAAATTAAAATTTATTTAAAATGTGTCCAAAAAAGGGTAAGTGCATGCAGTGATGTGGCAGTAAATGTGCTGCTCAGTCAAATTTACTCGTATTTCATGCCACCATAACAAACTGTCTGCAGATATCATCTGTGATGAGCTGCTTTTGAGCGTGTGTGCACACAGACCTTTGAAACAAAAACCTTTAGTACAGTCCTCACTTCCTTTCCTTAAAACTGCAGCACATAGGTTAAGCAGCGTCTTCTGGTTCAAAATCTGAATGAAAATAAGTGGTATTTACGGTTTAGGTGGAACCAGGATGCTAACCGTGATGGTGTAAAGTTATTGTGAGCTATTTTTATCATGTTGTACTCCTCATCTATCTATTTCTGTTGTGTCTGCTGATCTTCGTTGTATCCTCCTACCAAGATAAGCTTCAAGTTCCAGTAAAGATAAATGCTTTAAGACTTGCCATGCTAGTCCATGCAGCCTCAACACACAACCCTCTTTTGATAAAAACAAAATCAAGCTTGTATTATCAAAGATTACACAACAAATGTGGGGTTTTTTCCCAAAGTCGAGACATTTGGGCATGCATTAGTGGCTTAAGGAGCTCTGTGTTGTGTATGTAATTCGTGAACATCTTTAACACTATCTCTCAGTTGTGAAAACACGACTTTTGATGTTGTTTCCCACGCTCATCACTTTAAATAGGTCTCAAGACTGCTGGGTTCATCTGTCAACACACAGTCGCACATGCAAGTGCACACTCTTCTGACTCCCACTGTGATCCATGTATAGCTTCACCTATAGCATATAGAAGGCTTTGACACAAGCAGGTGCTTTTTGCATGGTCTTCCTTAGAAGGCATAAGGCAAAGTGTGCATGTTTAAGTGCAGATTTTTGCATGCGTGTATGCTGTCTGTCTGGAAGCGGGTGTACAGCCAGGTGCTTGCTGACATACTGGGGCTTTGTGGTTGTGGTTGGTGGCTTGCTAGCTGTGCAGAGAACCGAGAAGGAACTGTCTATTTTTTTTTTACATTTTATTTGTCTTTTATGTGTGTGTGCTCGCGCACGTGTCTGTTTGCATGAGTGTAACACGAATATTGATTTTGGTCGTTCGCAGACTGTTTCGTGACAAGACGGGGGGACATGGTTTCCGGCTCGGTGCTACTTCAGTGCTCGCCTTCGCTGCTGTCTGCCTTTTCGAGTTATGTCACCATTGCTCTATGCTCTTCTGTTTTTTTTCTGTCTTTTGAGCAGCAACCAGGTCTTGTGCAACTTTGCATTTTCTAGAGCAACAATCCATCCCGTCTGTAGTCTGCAGAGTGAAGCTCCGTTTGTCTCACAGGCTTTTAGAGGCCGCAGATCAGAAAACGATGGTAGCACTGGATGCATCAAAGACTCCTCCAACCCACATGTAGAGTTTATTGCGGGCTTTTAACAAAAGGAAAACAATGGTTTGGAGTAGGAGGAGATTGCACTTTGCCATTCCTGCAGCCAAAGCGCAGGACCTGTGGTGGCACCGTGTCATGTGGTACCCGTGGTGAATAAAAGTTTGGCTTTTCTAGCTTGAAAGTATCAAAATAGGTCTGTGGGTGCATACCATTAATGCAGCATGGCAGTAAGCCAGGCTAACCATGCCCCCATTGCCTACAGGGTAAATCATTTGATTATTTAACTAGCTAATGACTTTTCATAACCATTGTGAGCCATGTGTTTCAAATGAGTTCTCAAGGACTAAGTTGATCATCCCGTTCCTTGATTTATCAAAAAAATTGATTATTTAAGACACTCTTCAAACTAATCTGCAACACAAAGAGAGCAGAAATGAAGATTACTTTGCCACAGAAGAGAACATATGTTGCCACATTCTCACGGTGTTGGTTAGCCAAACCTCTTTACCCAGAAGTCTTGGCTGCGTTCTGCTAAGTTGAGTCAATTCTGCACAGCTAAAGCTTCACCCACACAAAAACCACTTCTTACTATCTTAGTCACAACCATAAAGGTCCCTAACTTGCACACACAGACCTATTACATGCACAGATTTAGCCATTGGAGCGTCCAGATTTGAGATGAGGTGCTGGAGAGGGTGTGGAGTCAGAGAAACTAAGATTCATACAGAGAAAGACGCTACTGAACACATATTGAGCGTACCCTCCAACCCACATCTGCTATTTGGTTGTACCTCACAATCTAGCTAAAAGCTAAAAAGTGGTTTATGCAAACCCACACACACACAGCACACTTTCCACTGCAACGTCAACCAACATTGCATCATTTGATATTTCTGAGAGAAGTTAGATTCATGTGCATTTAGAAATGACTGGTTTGTTTTTACGTTTTTTGCTCTTTTTAAATTTCACACCAGTTTTTTTTTTTTTTTGTTTAGCATTTTATTGCACACATGAAAGTTTTGATTTTGTAAAAATATAGAGATTCCAAAGACAGTTATGCTGTCAATCTACATGGAGGTGAACCATAGGAAAGATGCATGTCTGACCAACAAAAATACAATATAATCAAGATAACTTTGACGGCTTACAATAAAAACAGATTTAAACCACATCTTCCTCCTCCTGACATGTCGGTCCAGGGGTATGTAAATTATACTTTATTAAGAAACATACTACAATATAATAAACTCAAAACAAGATTTTTGTTTTGTTGTGAGTCAGTTGTGACCTTCAATCCCACAGTTGCATCTTTGTAAATAAAAAAAAATAAAAAAACATGCACATAAACACTAAAGACATCTTATTAGTGGAAGAAATATCAATGTTTTCCATTGAGTTAATCTAAGTTAAACAGATAAAAAGTGTGTTTTCAATATTTTTTTTTTAGAAATACTTTGCAGGGAAGGAACTTTAGCTTAAAAGTATACTTTTTTTTAATGAAATGAACCTAAAATTTTTATTAGCTTTAAATAAAATGGCAAAAAGTGTGAAAGTGATCCTGGAGGTTTCAGTCTGGAATACATTAAAAACACTTCATATTTGACCTATAATTTTAACTCAGGATTTTAATTAAAATTTGTAAGGTAAGATTTTTCATGTTACACATTCATAACTTAGCATAAAGTTTATCACACACTAAAAACTCTGTGGTTAACAATAACCAGAGTTGGGTTGCTTTTTTCCGAGGTTAAAAAGGGATTAACCTTTTCTGGGATATTTTAACTCAGGAAAAGTAAACTCAACAAAAAAAAGCATAAAATGGGTAAAATGAGACAGCTAAAACCCTCAAAAGTGGTATTGTTCCAAAAAGTTACACAAAAATATATACAATCATGACTAACCCAGGATTTGATTTGAAGAAATATCTTAAGTCCCACTCCGGTCGTCTTGTGTTCTGTTTATAAAACATTCAAAGTGGCCTTTTAATTATGATTATGGTTTCTTTCTTTTTGATTTTTTTTTCCAAAATCAAAAAGTTAATTAGTTGTTGGCTGATTTCCCATCATTCCTTTGTTTACACACTCTTCCGCTATCTTACAGCCCCTCACATCCACAAACTATCATTAAAAATGCAAAAAAAAAAAAACAGCAGACAATATCAGAGTTATTCAGCTGTAGAGTTTTAATCCAGATTTCAGCTCAGACCAGGAAAATTAAAACATTAATGGATATGTTTGTCTGCAAGTGGATGCATCAGAATGGAGCGGACTGACCACGTTCTACGTCCCAGGAAAGAGCTTTTTAAAGTGGCATATTTTCATTCTTCCATGTCAGAAAAACAAAAATTAGGATTTTCATTGGAGTCAGTCTCAAATGTAAAGACTGGACTAAAAAACAAAAGTAATTAGATTTCAAACTGTTTATTTTATCAAATCAAACTTTATTTATAATACACTGTTTAACTCATGTAATGAAAGGTGTTTTATGATAACCTCCCTTCAGAAGAGCCTTTGTGAACAGAGGCTATCCAACTGAATTATGAATAAATATACATTTTCCATTATTTCTCAGAAAGTTTTCTTTTTTTATCTTCTTAAAATAAAACATTAAGAATATTTTACGACTAAAACCACACACAAAAACATGAACATATGTGAAAAAAGGCGTGATGGATTTTTTATTTTTGTAAAGCAACAACAACAATAGTCCATGTGAATGTGATTTTGTCTCGTGTGCAGACGGCAGATCTGCCGGCTGTCCCTAAAGTGAAATCTGAGACAGGTTGGCATGGGGAAGACTTGCTTGGCACAGCTCAGGCCACAAGCTGGTTCCGGTATGAGTTTACTGTATAGTTTGTCTCTCTGTGGCTTGACAGCTCTGAGCTCTGAGAAAGACTTAACCATGCGAGAGACTTGTTATGCACTTTCCCACAGACACTTAACAGCTAGGGCTACTCTTATGGTTGCTTCACATATTACACTTCACTGTTTTTGATGCCAATATTGCAGAATCTTATTTTTCAACTCTTTGTTCTGTCCTTAAACCCTGAGAACAGCCTGTGACACACAAGCGATCAAATGTTTGCTAATTTTCTTTATGCATCAACATTTTGAACCGACTCTGCCAACAATTTGCCAAGCATAAGTTTATAAAAACACTCATTTTTATTTAAAAAAGCAACATGGATGTCAATGTTACTTAGATCTGTGATGTGAAAGGCAGGAGTCAACTGCAAGTAATGAACGGCAAATGTGAATCACCTCATCAAAACCTTGTGGCTCGTTCTCGTAACCTTTAATTCGTTAGCTAGATGTTTCCATTATGGAAATGAGTAAAAGAAAAACAACTTTTGTGATTGGATCATTGCAGCCCTGCACACTCTTTATTTAATGTTGCCAGGAAGAATGAAAAAATAAATGTTTTTTTTTTTAATATGTGCACTTTTAAATACAATTTGGCGCATGTTCCTGTATGGTGACAGTTACTTTCAGTTTGATTAGAGATGCTGAACAGAATGAATCGTCACGATTGCACATCCGTCTTACTGCATCAGCGTTAATAAATTTTTTTTCCTCTTGTGGAGTGGGTGTTTCGTTGCTGGCGCGTCGGCAGTGCAGTGTGTTGCGTCTGATCGTCTCCCCAGCCTTCCTTAAACCAAGAAGGCAGAAGTGAGAAACGGTTGAGAAGTACGACCAGTGTCTTCCTGTTATGGGTGCGTGAAACCCCAGACGCCTGTCTAAGCTGCTCGCACGCAAAAGCCGGCCCGGGAACCATGGCAACGGCAGGTCCTCACATGCAGAAGGCGGAAGTGAGCCGGCGTGCAGAGGAAGTTATTGGTTTTTTGATGGCCATCAACGTGGTTTCATGAGAAAGATCACGACTTGGCCCTTGTGCTGCGCCACCGGTCACTCGGCGTGGGAACGCCGTCTTCACAGTGATGATGTTGCTGACACCTATGACCACACAGCATAGATGACCCTCAAGCGTGTCATTGTTAACCAACTGTGCATGAAAATAGAATATTTAGTGTTATTTAGGTAGTAAAAACATGCACCTCCATGGCCTCTCCAGTCGTCCTGCAGACTACATCTGTCCTGCATCGTCTGACTTTACATGAGGTTGATAAGCTGAAGTGAGAGGAACCAGCCACCTGCTCAACCGTCACTGTCTGCACGCTGCCAGAGACGCCAGACGCTCACCTGGTCCTGAAAAGTACCACAAGAACGTCATCTCATTTCTGCTTCTGTCGTCACGTGCTAGTTATGTTCTTTAGGTTGGAAATTTCTGGCATTTTGGGGGCATTCTTCAAAACTCTAAAAGATTTTAAGGATTAACGCTTCTTCAGTGGAGCTATGCCACAATGATTTGACACGTTAGTCAGACCCTCTGAGGTTTTACAAAGTTAGTTTTCTCCTTCTCGTCCTTCAGCTTCCTGATTTATAAGAAGCGACTATATTCAAAGATTGTGTAACTGCAAATTCACTCCTGCAGGTTCTTGTGGTCATCTGTCTCATGCTCTGTGTTTCCCACAAGGAATATATTACGACACAGATGAAATTTCAACTTTTTTTTCCCTCTACTTTTTGATCTGCAGATAATGAATGATTGACTTTTTCACTATGATATTGAGCAGAGAATGAATGAAAACAGACAAAAACATCACAAATACTGAAAGTTCTGCAAGAACTTGCATACACTCTGAGTCACACCGCACACCTGCATCTTAAACATGCAAGATCGGCTGCAAGATTCCGGTGCATGCCGATAAGAGTCTGGTTTCTTCTGGCATATAGACGTCTGTTCTTGTGTCAAAACAACACACTTTCTCATCCGTATTTCACATCTAATAGATAATTTGAATGCATACAGAGAGGTATTAAAGTGCAGAGCTCGAGAGGCGCTGCATTTTCCACTGTAAATGTCTCCAATCATTTTCATAAGCCACACCTGCCACAGTCTGGCTTTTGTTTGGTTTAAAGTCACCTGTGTCTGGGTTAATCAGGCAGGCCACCGTTTACCCACTGTGGCCAAGTCTACAACCTGAAACCAACAGCGGGGCTCCAAGTGAGGCAACTGGAGGAGAAACCAGACTTTAACCAAGAAACCAAGGAATTAAAATGATTTAAAAACCCAGAAGAGATGACACGGAAATGAGCAAGGTGGTTTCTGGTCTGAAGCAAAGCAGTGGTGCAAACGGGAGGAAAGGGGGTGATATTTATTTTTTTTATAGGCTGCTAAATGCCAGACTCACCTCAGGTTGGAGCCCCTGTGTCGACCCCATTAAAAACAAGCAAAAAGGAGGGCCTGTTTAACCACTGAGTGACTTCACACACAAAAATGCTGCAAGTGGAGGTCACAGCAGACGCCGAACAACAGCTTTGCAACAACAGAGTACACTCGATCGGCTTTTTAGCATGTTGACACACTTGTAAATGCCATGTGGTTTCATTTGGGGGGGGGGCAGGCTGTGAGGGGTCGTTTGGAAGTCCCCCGCTGTCAAAGACGTGACTGCACTCATGAAAATGACTAGCCTTCAGTATGGAAGGCCCGCTGTGATAGGGGTGATTCACATTCGTTTCTAAAGAAAAACCAAATGCTGCTGACCCACATAAGTTTTTTTTTTTTTTTGAATTACTTGACTTTCAAAGTCCCCCCATCCCTTTCACTAAAAGGCCATCTGTGCACATTGAGGATGTCGTCTGTCTTAACAAAACCTGCACACTCTGATGCCATCGTCCAGGTGTGTGCAAAATACTTTCAAAGACGGTCAGATTTGGTGAGATGAAAATGTTTGTGGGCCAACCATATAGTCTGACATTGTTTTAACTGTTTTAATAATGTTAAATGCAAATGAACTAAAGTAAAGGCCAAAATTTGGACACACCTTCTCATTCAGAGCTTTTTTTTTTTATTTTTATTTTTTTATTCACAACCATTTATTACAGATTCTCGCATCAAAACCATGAATGAACATGTGGAGTTATGTACCTAACCAAAAAAAGGTGAAATAACTAAAATCATGTTTGATATTCCAGTGTCTTCAAAATAGCCATCCTTCATTTCTTTGCACACTCTTGGCATTCTCTTGATGAACTTCAAGAGGTAGTTTCCTGAAATGTTTTTTCTACAATCTTAAAGGTGTTTAACATTTGTTGGCCCCTTTGTCTTCACTCTACAGTCCAGTTCACCCCAAACATCTCAATGGGGTTCAGGTCCAGCTTACTATGGAGCCCAGGTCATCTGTCGCTGCAGTCCATCACGCTCCTTCGTGGTCAAAGAGCTCTTACACAGCCTTCACTGAAAATCTGCAATGTCAATAGTCGTGAAAATAAAGAAACCCACTGAAGGAGAAGGTGTGTGACCTTTTTATTCCAATGTCATACTTTAATTTCTTTTCAAATAAAATAAGTACGTCTAAATATGTTTTTACCTAAATTACTGTCATTTTTTTTTTTTTTTACCATTTATATCCTGTTCAATTGTTTGGTAGTCCTTCTTCATATTGAACTTGAAAATAGCCACAGTCTCCTTAATAACATTTTATGAAATGAGCCTGAGGACATTACATCAAAGTTGTCTCAACAGGCTTCACACCGGTAATTGTCCTAAAACATAAAATCACTCATAAAACATAAACAATACCTGATTGCTAAATTGAACAGACTGAGCAAATTTAGGCCTCCCTGCCCTTAGATCCTCCTAGGTAAGGAAAAACTCCTAAAAAGAAACCTCAGGGATGTCTGCATGAAGGAGGGATCCTTTCCAAGGACGGACAGGCAAAGTACCAGAACTATTAAGGAAGCATTAGCTTGTAGGGGTGTGTATTGGCAAGAGACTGGCGATACGATACGTACCCGATACATGTCTCATGATGCGATATGTATCACGATATATCCCAAGACTGTACCAGAACAATTTTTCACTTTTTTAAATTGAATCTACCTGAATTTTAATGTCTTTCATTGTAATAAAATTGTAAAATTAATTTTATTTAATGATCACAGCGACTGTATTTCATATAAAAGTTGCTTTGACCCAGAAATTCATGCTGCTTTTCTTTTGGTAAATTACAAAATATTAGTGTTTTAAGCAAACAGTCAATTTTGTCTGATTTCCACAACAAAACATTTTTCAGTATAAGAAAAAATAGAATGAATGTGCTTTAACTAATACGTTTCTTAAAGTGTGATTACAAGATTGCTAAATCTAGCATTTAAACGGTTCATAAACCTGAACGGGTGCTTCAGAAACTAAGGAAAAAAAGCCAATTCTTTCCAGAAACATTTCAGTGTGATGACAGGATGAATGTGGCTAAGGTGCTTTATTTACAAGACAGTCAGCGCTGTAGTTCAAGTTTTATCAATAGCGGAAGTAAATGCGTATTTCACAGCTAATTGCTACGACATTGCCCTTTTTTCAGAGCGTTGTACACATCACTCTGATCCATCAGGTCACTGAACTACAATGTATTGCACTGAAGTTCAGCAGAACTTTTGCTCGCTTTGCCGACAGCCGACATGACCCGCTGTGCAGCTCCACTGCTTCACTCATTCTTATCTGAGCCGCTACTTAGCACTCCAATCCACAGTTTTATAAGATACTGACAGCAACGTGGCACAGAGTTTAGGTTTAGTACCCATTTCAAGTCAAAACTAAGTAGTTTATGTTTCATAACAACTAAACAACATTTAACAGATCTTCTTGTTGTTTTGGTCGTGGTGTAGAGCTGCTCAAAGAGGCTCAGTGTGCTCTGCTGCCAACTAGTGGTCGGAGGTTAAGGTGGAAAACAAAAGCAAGATGGTGAAGGACGCTCATAAACAGTTAAATAAATGTCTTCATGTTAACATTTTAAATCGATACTAGTATCACCAAACGAAATATCGGGATATATTGCCAAATCGATTTTTTCTTACACCCCTATTAGCTTGTCTGACTCTACAACTACATGTTTGAATAGTGTAGCAGATGAGCTTCATCCAGATGGGGATGGGACAGCTGGGGCACGAGACGAGCCAGAGGTGAGGTCCACGGCCAAGGACAGGGGCACAGACGAGCCACCTGGAATCTGGAATCTCTCCCGGTACAACACCTGAATTGCACTGCACCAAACAGGCAAATGAAAAATAAATGATAAAGAATAGCCATGACCTGTTGACTGTAGCATGCCTGTATAAAAAATGTGCATGAACTTTTTGTCACTAATTTTAAAATTTGGTTTGGACTACAGATTTGCCCATTTCCCCCCCACATACACCCTGTGTCCACCCTGTATTCACCCGTAAGGGCAGTTTTGACTTGGGTTAAACTCCATTTGGAAAACTTATCTTCTAGTTCATCTTCGGCTTCCATTGTGGGAGAATCTGTTCGCTGATTTTGTGGTAACTCAAGCAGATCCTATTGAGGTCCATTACACTGTCCAGTAAAAGGCTACTGTTTTAGGGCCCTAGTTAAAAACACAAAACCAAACCAAGCTTTTAGGGTTGGTGCAAAAGAAAACCACCACTTCAAGACGATGAATATTTTACCTTGCTACCGGCAGTCCAGCAGCATTTAGTGACCACAGGCCATGTTAAGTGTTCCTGACCAGAGGCAAAGGGGCACTTAACAAATGATAATGCCCGTTATCTGTCAGAGCATGGAGCTGCCAATGCAGCCTGAGAGCTATGTGGTGGCTGGAGCTGGACCACTCCACACCCACTGCTGACCAGCCAGCTAACCACGCACTCCACAAGCGCACAGGAAAGGACTCAGTTAAAGGACAGTGGCCACTCCGTTGACTGACTGACCCCCCGACCTCAGCCATCAGCACAGAGAAAAGACAGTGGTCTGACCTGCTTAAGAGGCCTTTTCCGAGAGACAATCCACAGCTACATTCAGGGAAATGGAGTGAAGCCTTTAAGGAGTCACCTTTAACTGGTGGTCAGGACCAGAAGATGCATAAACTCCATCCATTTGCTATACTTGTCTAAAAATGCAAACAGCTCTTCAAATATTTCAAATTCAAATAATAAAAAATGCTCAATCTACTTCATTTGAATATGGAAAGCAAGTCAAAAACAATTCTCACAAAAGCAGCCGGGTCACAGGAAATGATGTGTGAAAGGGGGGGCAGATCACCAAATGATAATGGAATAGCTTTTGGCTGATTGAATTTGTCACCCAAAGAAACCTCTAATGTGAGGAAATTGTTGATTGCTGACAGGCAGCACACTGGAGGCCTTCATCCTTCTGCGTCGGGGCTTCACATGACATGATAACAGAGAACCTTTAAGGGTGATGTTCAGGCAGCAGGGTGGACGTTTGAAACCACGCTCAAAATCGAGATGTTTGCACCAAATCAACCAGTGAGGTGAACATAGATTTTTGTTAAATTTCCTGTCTCGGGAGTTCTAAAACTAAACTAAAAGCTGGTTTATAACACCACAAACACATTTTTGTTTTCAGTTTTTTAAAATGTAAATGTTTTTCTATGCAAACAGCTTCCACACAAAGAGGAAGATTTTTAAATCTCCACAGGTTATGATCAATACATCATAGTTCATATTGCTTGCGTTCAAATTTTCATATTAAGAAAACCCCAAATGGAAACCATTTTTTATGACCCATTAGATAGCATTGGGCTGATACAAATAAATGTTAAAGAGATAAACAGAGCGTGTGGGGATGTGGTTTAAAAAAAAAAAAAAAAAAAAAACGGACAACAAACAAGCTGGAATGTACCCCTAAGGCCATTCTACTCTAATGTAAAAAAAATGGTGCTATAAAAAAGATCTAAAATAAAAAAAAGCCCCCCAAGTTTCATCACAGTTTCGAAATATCATTTATTTTTATGAGGTGCATTAAAAGAGAAGCCACTGATAATAAGTCTGGTGACAGACATGACTAAAATGTTTAAAACCAGACTAAAAGACAAGTTTATCTCTTAAAAGAGATGGTTTTACGTTTACATCTGCCCATTCAAAAAGCCACATGGAACCTGTGAATTAACACAGATCGTATTATAATTGGTTTTTAATGTGGTTCAAACAGGAAGTTATAGGATTACTTTTTGCCTTTATCCTTTTGTTCTCATATAATTGACCATGTTTACTCAATTTTGGTTGAAACAATCGTGAACTTTTCTTAACCCACGGGATCTATGGATGTTGCAGCAATGAATCATCAAGGAGATGTTTTGAGCGAATTGTTTACCTTTATTTTAAAGCAGAACCAAGAGGATAGCTTTTTGAGAGACATGTCTGACATGGTTAAGAAGGAAGAATTAAACAAAAATCTTGATAAAAATGTGTTTAAGACCTAAAAATGTATTTCACTGTATTTAGTTTATCCAAGCACATATTATGGTTTTATTCTACAGAGCCCCTAAAGGGTCATTAAAAAAATTGAAGAAAAAAAAAAAAAAAAAACGTTTTTTTTTTTCTAAAAAATAAAGTTAAGAAAAAACATCCAGTTACTAACTGCTGTACACCAGATAGTAAAATTGAACATAAAAAAATGCATTTTTCTGGTTACTAACTGGTATTTGGTGTGCACCAGATAGTAACCAGATTTTTTTTTTTCCTTTGGCATGGAATAAGCCTGCCCTCTCTTCCCATCATCCTTTTGCTTACACTCTCTCCCGCTAGCTTACAGCCCCTCACAACCTCACATTACTGGTGCAACAAAAATGTGGAGAAATATTGGATCTATCCATCTGTACAGTTTTCAGCCAGATGCCAGCGCAAACAAGAAAAATAGAATCAAATATGGATCTATCTGGATCTACTATGTGGATGCATCAGATTGGAGGGGAGCAGGGAGCCATCTGTAGCACCTATGTCACTACCACTGGAATTCTTTCGTTTGCACTTGATTCATAATGATTTTAATTAAAAAAAATATTTGGAAATACACTTTAATGTTTCATTTTGTATGTATATGTTTTACTATAATCAGAAAAATGCAACAGGAATATGTTAAAAACATTATTTTCATTGGAGTAGGTCTTTAAGATTAAATGAACACTAATATTCTTTATAGCTCTTAACCTTTTGGTCAAATTAACATCTTAAAAAAAGCAGGAAAGAGAAAAGGCAACAGCTTCCTATTGAACTTCTCCCTCCAAAGAGAAACAGAAAGAACTGCCTGAGCAGATCAGGAGTGTGTGAGGGGGGGGGGCTCTCTGTGTGGTCGTCCTTCACAGCGTGTTGTGTTTAACTCTTGCTAAAGTGTTTTAAAAGTGTTACAAGTGCATTAGCGCTGCAGGTCACGCCTTTGCTTGGCTAACCTCTGACCCCGGCCCCTGCTGCAGCCCCACGTCCGAGAGTCGGCTCGTGCTGAGGGGGTCAGGCCCCGCCGTTTGGGGAGGGAGTCGCCCTGGGGTAAGAGGAGGGGGCAGATGTAGGGGAGAAGGCGACGCGCTGTAATGATCTCCTCATGGATCTTTAATGGCTCCCCTCCGTTAGTGTTAGTGTTTGCACTGGGGGGACACTGAATTATTCAGAAGACTAAAACTGTGATCACACACATCCTTGCGCATGCTCGTTGGAAGTGACACACACATACAGTAACTACTCCACTTCTTTGTCAAACTGGGGGGGCTGACTCTGCTTTAATGCTTCCAGCTTGGGATTTCATAGGTTTTCAAAACAACATCTGCTCTGTTTTTTCCCCGATCTGTTGACTAAGTGACTTTGCTGAAGGTGCAGGTTCCTATCACACGGGGAGCGTGTTGAAGACACAACATCCTTTGATGACAACATCATGTTGCTCACACAAAAGCCTAAAACAGACACCGCTCTTATCTTTGTGTCTCTCAAATATCTCATTGATCATCATTTACTTTTTCACAGTGTGCTGGAGAACATCAGCTTCTGTCCTCGTGTTTTTGTACATCTTGTATTAGCTGGTATTCCTGAGTCAGACCTCTTACTCACCAAGATGTGCAAAGATCACTGTGAATGTATGTGGTTTCATTTTGTGTTTTTTTCTTTTAGTGTTATCAAAGTGACCATGCCACCTAGTGGCGACCCAGCAGGTCTGTCTGAACATAGATGAGCTTTAGAGACAAACTGTTTACTAAAGACGGAATTAAGATAAAGATTTCTGAAACTTTTGTGGGGTGTTTAATCTGCAGGGCCGTTTTGGTTTTTTTTGGTCCTTAACTCTTGATCCCACGACCAAAACCTCTCAGAAATACAGTCCTGACCCACAGACCGTAACCGCCCTTTCAAAGCGCGTTCACTCCCTGTGTCTTTACAAATGGTTAAGAGGGGAATCTTTCAGCAGCTGAGTCCACAGACAAACATACAGTCTCTAAAGCTGCCCGAGCTAATTACTTACAGTACAGAGACGCGATTTAGAGCTTAAGACCTGCAGCAGAAGCCTGACCTTCATTAGTCAGACCACAGCAAGCTCTCAGGTATTTTCCTGCTCTCTGAGGCGAATGTTCATGTTTTGGCAGTGGCTCTTCTCATCCACTTTTTAATTCGATTTGAAGTAGAAAGCATCAGTTGAAAAAGTTTGTTAATCATATTTATCTTTTCACTCTTCCAGCTGATCTTTCATGTTTTTTTGTCTCCCAAACTTTGGGTCAACCTCACTCTTGTCGTTTTTGACAAGTTCACTGTACTTCTTGACTTTTATCGTGGGACTATTTTTGTCTCCTTTCAGAAATACACAGAAAGTTGGGGGATTTCTTTGTAAACAGAGAGACCTTGTGAAATCTGCTGGAAGATAAGGCATTTTCTGACAAACACCATTTGTAATGCAAAAGAAAACAAGAGTGAGACAGACCTGCAAAACATGGTTCTGTGGAAACTCAGAATCTACAAAAGTATCTGTGTTTATCTTTGTCCTGAGTGAAACATTAAAATAAAGCGGTCTTACAAACATTTGACATACAATATTATGCAAACGTATTAACAAAAATAGATTTGTAATAGACTATATTACCAAAAGTATTGGCTCACCTATGAACTGAAGTGCCCTCCTATTCCTAACCTAGAGTTTAATATGATGTCAGTCTACTTTTTGCAGCTTCAACTCTTCTGGGAACCACAGATTGAGGAGTGTGTTTATAGGAATTTTTGACCATTCTTCCTAAAGTGCATTGGTCAGGTCACACACTAATGTTGGTGGAGAAGGCCTGGTTCTCTGTCTCTATGTTCTATATGGTTCAGGTCAGTCAAGTTCATCCACACCAGACCTTGCTTTGTGCACTGCTGCACTGTCATGTTGGAGGAGAAAGGGGGCCACCCCGAACTGTTCCTCCCACAAGGTAAGGAGAATGGAATTGTCCAAAATGTTTTGGTATTCTAAGTATTCAAAGTTCTTTTCACTGAGACTGTGGGTCAAGCCCAACTCCTGAAAAACAAGCTCACACCACCAAATTGAAGAATGAACAATGACAGTTCCACGCTGGAATTCACTTAGAGCATTCCGTTTTTTCACTTAACAGTCTGCATGCATGAGTGCTTGATTTTATTCACCTGTTGCCAAGTGATTAGAACACCTATGAGCAAATACATTTGGTTATATAGTGAATAAACTGTATTTTTGTCAGTAATTATCCTGTTAAAGCAAGGAAATTAATTTAATTATTTTTTTCCTCAAAAGATAAGTATTAAAAAAAAGAAAAAAAATCACAGTCAAATTTCCTCTGGTGAAAAATAAGCTGCATCCACTGCAATCTAGTGGAGAGACATACTTTGATTTGTTTATTTCAGGCATTATAAATGATTGAATATACAAAAAAATTAAAATTAGATTTCAAATTTAAATACATTAATTGGAAAATAAATCTAAATAAATGAAGATGAAAGAAGACAATGCCATCTTCTTGCATGTGTAATTACAAATGATTAGATTTAGTTGCAGTAATGCATAAAGCACATACAACTCTCATTAGATTCATTTGATATGATTATAAAATTAAAACAAAAGGAGTTTGATTTGTTGATTGGAAGGAGTGAGAAGAAGCAAACTCAATCCCACAACATCTGGATATTTATAGTTTTTACTATTTTTATTTAGTGAGAAGTTTGCATATTTGTTGATGAGGAAGAAAGTGATAAATTGTAATTTAGTCAATTTAATAAAAGTTGGATGTGACTTGTACAGAGATCTCTGGGTCTCGGCCATCCAAAGACTCATAAAATTCAGTTCACTTATCAGGACAAGAGAACCCTCACAAACCTTAACCCCTTATTGGTCAGTGTCCTTACCGTCGTTACTGCAGACAAGATATTGACTGCTTTGTTTTTCTGTCCAGACTAAGAAGGGCTCAGACGTCTGGAAGAAAAGTGCCAAACAAAAACATCTTTTTTTAGGGTAGAGCAACTCGTGCTCAAAGGAACAACTTAAAATTTGAAGTTTTAATATATCTATCTATCTATACAGACATATTTGTAAATATGCAACAATCTAAGCATTATATTTTGTTTTAAAATCCTGACGCATCTTCTTTAATTTATTAAGTGTGAAATAGCCTCGGGTCACAACATCAGGGTTTAGTGTAAGGCTTCTTTTGTGCCCTAGCTAACTGAAGCATAAACGCCGCATTGTCGCTCTATATGTAAGAGCAGCACTGACTGTTCAGCGTCAGCAGCCACAAGGACGTGTGTTTTTCTGTGTAAAACACTATAAGGCCTGATTGAACATGTCACTGATGGCTTATGGGGGTCCCTTGGTAGTCCATGACCCCCTCACCTCACAGGGAGGGCTTCATCTGTCTCATTCTCCAGCTTTAGCCCCTTAAGAGGCTGGCTACAGTTTTCACTGTAGACCCCAAGGGTCAGATGGAAGACATACACTCATAAACAGCATCTATTATTAATGTCTCCAGCTCTGAAATCCACTCTTATCACGCTGCCGTTGTCCATCTCCGTCCACGTAAGACTGAATGTATGTGGACCGTACTGGTAATCAACACATCTGCGTGGCATCTGTACACAGCTATACACACTTGACAGCGAGCACATTTTTGATGATCGCTTGTTGTAAATACACTGTTTGTACTGCTGCCCTTTCTAATCAACTGACTCAAAACATTGGGCACAAAAATGAGTCATTTGAGTATTATGAAGTCTTCTGTTGACGTCTAAGAGGGGCAATTAGGACTTTTCCAGCATAGTGATTGTGTCATTTGACAGTGTTAGGAGACTTGTGTGTACGTATGGGTCCAGCTTGGCCCAGATTTGACTGTGTGTTAGTGTACTAATCCATTAGTGTCCCCAAAGGCCTTGTGATTAGACACATTTCTAATACACACATTGCCGCTTTTCTTCTGAGACTTTTTTTCCTGATGGTATCAGCGGCTCTTGGGTGGTTTTTGGTTGTGTGTGACTGCTAGAGGAGGGGCAGATGGATATTTGCGCCTGGATTTGAGGTCTGGCGGCTGGTCATGCTTTCGTATATGCCAAAGAATGGAGTGAAGCTTGTCATCCCATCAACACCCAATCCTTACCCGACTCCACGAGCTCCCACAAAACCACTTCGATCAAACCCCCCCCTCCTGACTCCCTTCAGTCTTCACGGGAGCAGTAAGTGGCTCAACCTCCAATGATTTTAATTATCTGCAATCAGCCACAGGAGTCATGAATCTCTGATCTCTGGAGCAGAGACAGATGAAAAAGAAAAAAGAGGGAGCACGTTTTTATAAGCTGTTCAGCAGAACGGTGCTAGTGTGGGGTTTAGGAGCCTGAAACAATTGTCCCAAGAGGAACGTGACCATTTCAGAACTAGAGATTGGTGATGGAAGTGCCATTCTAGCTCAGGGTGCCTTCTTTTCACTGTCTTTTGATCTAGTCTAAAAATGTTTCCAGTGGTCTTTTAAATATTTTATTACTATTTTTAGAACATCATTTCTGTAGAGCAGCAGTAGTTTTTCAGAAATCGGCCTCTGAGTTATGGACGGGACGATCGTTTAGGAGTAATCGCTCCATTATGGTGACTTCACTTGCAAACAAACAGATCCATGTATGTCTGGATAGCTCCAATATTATTTGCCATTTTTGTTTCCCCGATAATGTTATGTTGGGGTTGCAAGGGACTGTATGCTAGCGGGAGAGTGCGTGAACAAAAAAAAAATTATGGGAATTTGGGGGAGGTTTACCTCAGCCTCCCACAGCAAGTGTCATGGCTCCGATGCAAAGCGGGAGCGGTCTAGCCACGACAAATGTCTCCCATTGGCTACAGAATGGCTGCAACCACAGTATCTGCTCCTGACCTCGTAAAACTCAGAATTCACATAAGTTCATGTGATAACCCGCCATTTATTATGATTTTTGTCTTTAATTGCCCCAACTTCACAAAACGTGCCCCACCTCAGCTGCGGCGTCTGGCGAAAATTTTAACCTAATGAAACGGATTCGGACCACCAGAAAGGCCAGATTGTAGAGGTTGGATGGGATCGTATGCTAGGGCTGGGAATTCACTATATGATGTGATACGCGATACAAGGCTCACAATATCAATGATATTGCAATACTGCAACAATTGGTAAAAATCTTCTCTAACAACTCACATTATATAGAAATATGCCTATTTCGGGGGGAAAATATAACACCATTTATGTTTTTTACCTTGAACAACTTGTGTCTTATTTTGTTCAACAAATGATACTTTTGTGCAATATTGCTGAAATTATGTCTTTGACAACCAATTGAATTATAATTATCTGTCAAATTCAGTGTTAAAAATAGTAAACATGAACAAAAATGCCACTACTTAGTTTATAATTGTTATAAACAATAGAAACAAAAATTAAATAATTCAAGTAGCTGTCAGGCTGTCGGAGCCCTCAAAAGTCAGTCTTGCAACATGCAGCCCCTTATCTATCTCCACAGGAACGTCTCACCAAAGGATGACGAATATAACATTTTACAGCCTCCATCCATCCATCCATCTTCTTATCCGCTTCTTCCCTTTCAGGGTCGCGGGGGTGCCGGAGCCTATCCCGGCTACTGAAGGGCGAAGGCGGGGAACACCCTGGACAGGTCGCCAGTCCGTCGCAGGGCCTTTTACAGCCTCTTTCAAAAAAAAAAAAAAAAAAAAAATCATATTGATGAATCAATTGCAGGACTAAATATCAATATTTTGGCAATTTTTACTATGCAGTTGAGGTTCCTCTCGCATCTTTAAAGTTACGTTCACATTGCTTTTAATAAATAAAAACTCCGAAATGCAATTTTTTAAGAGTAATTTTCTTTATGTGTGTCCTCCATCGTGAGGAAAAATGTCACAAGAACATATCAAAACACAATTGTCATTGGAGTAGGTCTTTAAATGCTGGTGCTGATATTTGCAACAGGAAAATCTAAAGTTTTCATGTCATCTGTCGATTTTTCTCTAGCTCATTCCTGCAGTGGATGATTATACTGCTGTGTCTCAATCATTTTTACCCCACGTCAGGATTTATGGGATACATTTTTAGGGGTCTTTGCTTTCCATTGTCTTTTAAGGACCACCACTTCTAAAAAAAAAAATGCTTTTCAAATTTCCAGACACAAATTCAAAAGCAGACTAAATACAAAGTCTCCAATGCTCAAAAATCTTCACATTTTTCTTTCACCCAAACCGTTAGAAATACAGTTTATCCACTCCCCCATGACAAAAATACAACTTGCAGCATTTGCAGAGTCTCAGCGGACACTGGGAACACAGCGAGGCTGTTTGTGGCTGCCGGGGGCGAGGGAGCTGGCGGTGGTGGTGGGGGCGTACTGAACAGGGTCCTGTCGGAGCCATATGAAGCCGGACCACCCAGGGTGGCGTCAGGAGCTTGGCAGCGATTCAGGGAAGTGGGTCGGCGATCAGGCTCGCAGCCCGTGCCCGGGGCTGAGGCAGCAGGCGGCAGCAGGCACTCTGAGGCCCTGCCAGAGTGGACACAGATATTCAGCACAGCCCACAAAGACCACTTCAGCTTCCCAGAGCCGAACCGCAGCGATAGGGAGTGTGTGCTCATGCAGATCGGGTAGATTGTGGCGGATATTTTTAGGCCTCAATTTCCCTGGATTTTAAAGAACGTATGGAAATGATAGTTAGAACCAGAAAATGTTTATGTATGAGAAGTTCATCCTCGTATTTTTCAGCATACAGCACCTCCTCCCTAAATGTGGACGGGGAAAGAGGAAGAAATGGTAACTGGTTCTTCTTCACATTTGTTCTCCACAACAAACAAACACTTTCTACTCATCTTTATCTCTTTCCAACCAGTCATTTCATCGCAGCACTTACAGCGAATAAACCCACCGACTAATCGCATTAGGATTTAGCTTCTCTCAGCAGTTTACCGCCTTGGTGCCAAAGTATCCTTTATCACCCTGTAATTCACTTTACAAGGTAAATTCGCATTGACAGATGTGTTGGGTCCGTCTGGGGGGAAAGGATGCTCTTTGAAGTTTAACCCCGTTGAGCGGCATTTTATAAAATCAAACGTCAAGCGTTTAGGTCGTCCTGAAATCTCTGGGAACTCCAAGCAAAGAGTGACAGTTGTGGCGATATAGAGGCACTTTGTCCTCTTCTTTTTTTTCTCTTCTTCCTGCTTCTTTCCCATGAGAGGACCAGCATGCACAACTCTCAGGCCTGATTCCATTTAAAGCTTAGAAAACTTTCTGTAACACAGAATAATATTGGCTTTCAAGCTTTTATTTAATTATGCCAAAAGGGGATAAACGGAAAAGGATGTTCGGGCTCTGGAAAGATTGATCAAAGTGCAAGATTCACTTTGTTGTTTGGCATCACACTTTGTATAACTGTGGCTCATCCTGCGTAAACAGAGCTCCGCCTACACATATTTGCCTTACGTCAAACTTGTTTTGTTTCTTCAGACATAATTTCTGTTGTTTTTGACCAATCTTTGTCGTTTCAGTAAGAAAAAAAGTCAATTATCTTCCATTTCTGCCACATTTTCACATTTTTATTCCCTTTTTTTTTAAGAATACATGCAGATAATTGATGAAAATATAGACAATGGGATAAAATGAGATTAGAAGTGACCATCTGAACACATAAAAATTCGATTTCTGAACCTTTTCTTTTAAGATCCTCCTTCAGTGCTTGTTTTTCTGCAGACTGCTTGATTTGCTGTTTTTTCTTTTTAAACAATATTGTTATGAGCCTCTGTCAGGGTTTGATTTGCTCGGCGCTGTCTGAGAGGTGATTAGTGATCGCTGGTAAATTTCAGCAGCTGGTTACAGTTTACTTGTGAGCCCTTTAACTTGAGACGTCTAGTTACAGTACAGGATATGTGTTGAAGCTGGGTGTGTATTGCTTTTACAGCTGATTTGTCTAACAGAAACATAAATCCATCACCGCTCACTTTGTTCTCTGCTTCCATTTATACAGAAGTTAAAAAAAGTCGTTTTTGATTAAGTGGAAGGTCAGTGTTTGACACCAGCCTTCCGCTTTAAAAGGCTAAACTTCCTCCTGGAAACACAGTGGATGTGTTTAAAATGCCTGATCCTGCTTCTAGAATTAACAACCTGCAAACATTTAACTTTAATCGCCAAAAGAGGGAGAGCAGGCTCCTCTCCGTTAGGCTGGCATGCAGCTTCCCCCTCCTGCATCTTGTTTGAGTTGAGTCCATGCGGGGCAGGGCAGGTGTTTGACTGATCTCTTGCAGCTTATATCCCCAGGCTGTTAATCACTGTCATATATCACAGGCCAATTCAAACTCAAAGTATCTCCCCTCAAACCTCCAGCAGCTCCTGAGGCTGCACACTGCTTGGGTTTATAGGTGCAGCTGCAGGGTGCATGCTCTGAGCATCCTCCACCTGGGTCAGTCCTCCAGCATGTATGTTGTTTCTCATTTGTCTGGTGTCGGACTGTCATCTCGCTGGTTCTGGCTCCATCCATCAGGCCTGATAAATTACCCACATCTCCCCCCTGCCTCCTTCTATGATACATTTGCAATTAATTTCTTTTGCCATGGTTTCCTTTTCCTCACGCTTCTCCTTCCCCTTGATCCATAGCTGAGCAATCTGGAAGTAATTTTAAGGCTTAAACTGTCGCATGCAGATGCCTGTTGGAGAGGTTTTTTTTTTCTCCTTGACTTTTTATTACAAAGACAATATTGCAGTAAGGCGTGAGGGGAAATGACCAAAAAAAAGCTGTTGTTTCTGTGACATCTGTACGCAGAGCAGGTTTTGTTTATTTTATTAGAGAGTGTATCTGAATACAGTCCTTGTGTGAGGAAATGGCATCAGTTTTAGAAATCTACTATATTTGTTTCCTTCGTGCATGGATGTGGTTAGTTAATGTAGCTGTGAAGTTGAGAAGGTGTGAACTCTGAGGGTTTCTTGTGTGAAGCAGGACCTCCACCCTGACACCTCCCCACCCTGCTGGCAGTCGCACAAAAACACCCACTGACTCGGCGTTTACATTCTGACCGGGGCCATCAGTTTTGCCACATGTGAAGTGAAAACACACAAACACACCAAAATCACAGGTCAGAGATAATGAAACACTCTTTTTCTCGAGTACATTTTATTACTATAAAAGGTATAATTTGTACATAGAGACTTAGGTTTAATCCAAATACTTCTCCTACCCCTCCAATTGTAGGGGAATTTGAAGGGGAAGGGAGGATTTGTTTAAGGGCTAACCCTAAAGTCAAAGTGTCATTAGTTGTCACACACCCAGGTGTGTGAAATGTGTTCTCTGCAGCTGACCCATCCCTTGGGGAAGGGGTGAGCTACAGACACAGTCGTGCTCAGGAACCATTAGGTGGTTTCACCCCCCTAATATTGAGTGTCAAGCAGGAGGCTTTGGGTCCCATTTCTACATTCTTTGGTCTGACTCTGTCTGGATTTGAACTCACAACCTTCCAGTCTCAGGGCAGACACTCCACCACAAGGCCACTGGGCTAGCTGGCAGCAGAGGGCTCTGTATCCCTGCGAGGGTGAACTGTGTTGTGCTCTGCCGTGGAGAAGAAGCGCATTTCTTCATGTGGGTGTGGCCTAAAGCACAATAAGTTTACATTTAAATGTATGTAATGACTTTTTAAAGTCATAAAACCAATGTGTTCATGCATTTATGCTCTGCACTAATGTAGCTCAGCTCTATTGGGCCAAATCTTAAATCTTCCCCCTACGACTTCTCCCTACCTCTATATTTAGCCTCCAAAAGGAGAGTTGTGTAAAATAGTGTCTTTAAATTCAGATGTCACTCCCACTCTATGACATCATTAATAGTTGCTGGTCAGCTACGTTAACGCGTTAGCACACATCCTTGCGGTGGAGGGCTTTGTATCCCTCCGCGATGAGGGTTAGTTCTTCACAAAACAGTTTTGGACATCCCTATCACTTCAAATACCTCTACTATTGGAGGGGTAGGGGAAGAATTCAGATTTGGCCTGCATGACGTCTTTAAGTGAAAGTCACATCTTGTTTCTATTGACTTTCATTAAAAAAAAAATAAAAATCCAACTAAAATAAATGTACATACAGAGCTGTTTCTGAAGCTTTTATTACTATAGCTTTATATATTATTCACGACTTCTCGACGGTGGGGTTAATTTGCAGGTTCAGCTTTATTTGAGCCTGAACTTGCTCATTTCTGGGGGTGTGGGTTTTTTACTGGTTTATTTGTGTGAGCCCAAAAATCTTTACTTAGTGCCGCTCAGTTGCTGTTTGTTGGTAATTAAGGCGTAGTAAACTACACTCAATATGTGCTTCCCGTTTTAAACTTTATTTTTACCGCTCAGAATCCAAGGGGTGACGTCAAAGATTATAAAGTGTCTGAGTATTTAAATATGTGACAACTATTTTGTCAAAATGTGCTTAAAACATCTATGCTCTGTTGTTTTCTACATTTAAGGTCCATTCATGTGACACAGAGATTCAAACATTTTTTTAATATTGAAATTTGTGACTCTGGCCAGTAGATTTCAGTGCAAATATGGCAAGAAGAAAAAAATGTTATGTTATATAATTCGCCTTTCTTTCAATTTTGAGCAAAAATCAAATGCTAAAAGTGCATATAGACACTCTTAATGTTTGGAAGAAACATGATTGAGCTCAAAAGCGATGCAAAGACTAGCAGGGAGTCATGAGGACCAATTGCTTAATTCTGACTTTAAAGACCTAAGACCCCGCCCGCCTCCCCTTTTGATGTGAGATAAGCCATAGACCTTTAAGACTATAATCTGATTTATAAAACTAAAAGGTCATCACAAACTTTACAAAAGGACAACTAGCATCAAAGGGGAGATTTTTTTTTTTACTAAAGTTAAACCCAGAATGTTGATGAAATAGTTTTCTATCAGAAAGTCTGAAACCGTGAGTCTTGAGGTGAAAAGTGTGGCTCCAGTGAGCTTTAATTAGTTTTTCTAGTAGTTTCAAATTGAACATAGCTGCTCTGGCTTCTTGTAAATCCCCTATGAGACTATTTAACAATCCATTATTTTTTACTGCATAGTGAAAAGGACGGGAATGAAACCAGTTTGTGTTGGCTTGAAAGAAAAAAGTGAAATGACTCATATTGTGCTGCATGGCAAAATATTTTTTTAGCAATAGTGATGCACATAACTCATCTTACAAGCCTATCAGAAATGTGTGTGGCGCCAGCATTTGGTTTGGTTTCTTTTTTCTTAATTGATGCATTTTTAAATTAGAAAAAATATATTTAAGTAAGGTAAGATTTTTTAGAAGCTTATTTTATCTGAACTTAAAAAAAATAATTGGCTTCCGAATTGATCTAAAAACAAAAAGCAGGTGCAATTCACTAAGTAACCACTAGAGACAGTTCTCCTTCAATGTTATTGAAATTTCATTAAGTTTACAAAAAGACAAAAATAATTTTAAACATAAATCTCATAATTTTACATCATGTTCAACCTTAAAGGTGTTTATAAATGCAAGAGTGTGGTTATTTTTTTTTTTCGTTTTATTTTTTTGTTTGTATCAAGGACTAACTGTTGTTCATCAGTGTTGCTGGGCGTGCTCCAACAACTATTCATCTTGTTTGTTCCAGTAACCTATTTTTTAATTGACCAGGATTTAGTGACATCATATCGTGCCAAAATTATGACATATAGTGAGCTGCAGGGTTGTTTTCAAATGCATCTCTGAACAATCTGAACATATTTGGACATACATGCACAACCACAAATATGAATAGATGTCTGACCTATTTGGATTTTTTCCTTTTTCTTTTTGAATCGGTAAAACAAGGCACTTAAGAAAAATCAGAGAATTGAAAAAACTGCATTAGGACAAAAAATATGAGAATATAATTTCATATCTGTAAAAATATATATTCTTGGTGGCTTTGAAGCCTTTATAATATTTTCCTTCACGACTATAATCAAGTGTTACTTTGAGACTAATAAAAAAAAAATCCATATTCTCATAGATTTGAACAGTTGCTAACTTGTACAACTTCTAGACATTTTTTTTTAATTTATAGTATCCTGATGTAAAACTAGTTTATAAATAGATCCTTGTAATAGAGACCATTTACAGCTTCTTTTTTGGCTGGACAGAGTAGAGTAGACCGCCATGTCCCCAGCCGGTGGGTATTTTATTTCATCTATGAGGATTTTTTTTCTTTCTTTTTTAATCTTATTTCTAACACTTTTATTTTGTAGAGGTATGTCTGTTATGTTTGAGCTTGTACACTACCTGATATTTGCCACACCTGAGTCGTAGTATTAGTATTAGTCACATCACTCATTATTTTCTCCCTCCTATTTGCCAGATCTTCCATGATTCTTCATTTCTTCTTGTTGATGTTTTCATCCTTAAATCATTTTTTCCTCATTTTTTACCCCGAGCGCGTTCTCTAATGACGATAAAAGTCGTTAATGTCAAACTGCTGCTGTTTCTTTTCACAGGTACACACAGATCAGGAAGAAGAGTCACTGAAGAATTCCTATTTACTTACTCACTGGAAGGTGGTATCTGCCAAATTATGCAAAAGGTGTTTCAGCATTCTTGTTTGTGCTTGTTTCGCCTTTGTTGCCACCGCCACAGACTTTACAGAGGCTTAACCATCGACTGCATAAAGAAATGAACAAAGCTTGTAATCACATTACATGCTTGTTTATTACGGAAAGGTTAGAAGTCAGTTTTTCACCTTTTACCAGGATGTGACATCAACAAATACTGTTTCTTATTAATTTGACCAAATATAGTCAGACCAGCAGAGCAAACAGGACTGATGGATCCAACGTAAAGACTTTGAGAACCTTCATGGAAAAAGGGGGATAGTTGTTGCAACAAGCCCAGTCAGGTCTATGTTCAGTATACAAATACTTTACCATCGACAAATTAAATGACCACGCCCCCAAATTAAGATGCCGTTGTTTTGCCAAATCTGAGATAAAATAATGAGATTAATGAAAAAAAGGAAAGTTTTCACAGAAGTTAAATGTAACCACAGAGATCAAATAAAAGGTTTTGAAAACAGTGTTAATATTGTTATTTCTGTCATAAGGTTGGGCGGTTTGTCACTGGAGTAAAAATGATCTGAATGATTTTTGTAACAAACACCTCATGTACATTTAATAAACTGACTTGGATCCAATTAAAGTCTAAAACGGGCCTGTAAACAGGAGGTCACGGAGCTGCATTCTGACCATAAACAAAGTACAACTCAACAATTATTCAAAATAAAAGCTTACAAATCTCAAAATCTGTTTGTTTCGTTTTGAGATAACAGCTACATTCTAATTATAGAATAATTTTGTTAAGCTTAAAGTGACAAATACAAACACGATACCTATTTTCCTGGTTAGATGATTAAAGACACAATAGTACAAACGCAAAAGAGAAGTGAGGATTATTAGTTACATTAGATTACTTTATGGAAAATGTGTCTAATTTAATTCTCTCTTACCCCATCTAGTTCAGAGGTGGGCAAACTTTTTGACTCGTGGGCCACAAAGGATTCTAAAACTTGACACATGGGCTGGACCAGGAGCAGCTGCTTGAAATGTTTTAGTGAGCAACCTCATATGAGGAAGAAACAACATGAAATCTGGACAAAAACAGGCTTTTTTTAAATTCTAAAAACTGTTTTTGTTCATATTTTAGTGCCATGTGCACCAATCGGTCCATGTCATTTCAGGGAAAAACACACACTTGGAAAATGTGTTGTGTTAGAATGGTTGAAAAAATGAATGTCTGATTAAGAAAATGTGCGTCAGAAAAACAACATATTTACCAACACCATACAAGTCATTTTATTTGTGGTGCATCATCTAAATGGAGACTAATATGGATTATCAGTATTATTTATTCCAGAGTGGAGAGCCGGATTAAATGGTTAACGCATGGCCCCCGGGCCGAACTTTGCCCACCCCTGATCTACCTGCTTCAAAAATCTTGCACCTGGGCCTTCCTCTCTTTGCCAACATAGTCATGTAACATTTCCATCCATCCATCCATCCATCCATCCATCCATCCACTTTTTAAGCCCCTTTTACTGATAGTTGTGGTTACAGGGTTGCTGGAGCCTATACCCATCTACTGAAGAGCCAAAGTCGGGCTTCAGCCTATAACTACAAAATGTACAGATGATAATCATCCTTCCAGCATTAGAATAGGTGGTTTAACTCGAGAACACTTTCACTATAAAAAGTTAAACAATCACAGGTAATTTTTATCCAATATAATATATATATATTTATATATATTCCCAATAAAAAGTACTTATTATAATAACTAGATCAAAATTTGACAGCACGTGATAAATAAGAGTAGTTTTCTTTTATTTTCAACTGTGGTTTATGTAACAAAATGGAAAATAAAAACATAGACAGGAAGAACCTAAATCTTGCTTGAAAATTACTGAAAAATTAGGAATTTGAGAACAAAAATTTCCTAAAATAGCAACAATAATGATACTGGAGTTTTGGTCTTTGGTCCACCCATTCCTGGAACATGTAAGATCCATCCATCATCTTCTTGGCCGCTTCTTCCCTTTCGGGGTCGCGGGGGTGCCGGAGCCTATCCCGGCTACTGATGGGCGAAGGCGGGGTTCACCCTGGACAGGTCTCCAGTCTGTCTCAGGGCCTCAATCACACTCTCAATCACTCTCACATTCACACCTAGGGGCAATTTAGAGTCACCAAATGAACCTATGAAGCATGTTTTTGGACGGTGGGAGTAAGCCGGAGTCCCCGGTGAAAACCCACGCATGCATGGGGAGAACATGCAAACTCCACACAGAAAGGTCCCAGCCGGGATTCGAACCGGGGCCTTCTCGCTGTAAGGCAAGAGCGCTAACCACTGCGCCACCGTGCAGCCCACATGTAAGATTTTACTCTAAATTGCCCCTAGGTATGAATGTGAGTGTGTATGAGGCCCTGCAAAAGACTGGTGACCTGTCCCAAGTGGCCTTTGTCAGGAGTGTCCTGCAGCCCCGTGATCCTGAAAGGGACAAAACGGGTTTAGAAAATGTTTAGATGGGTTTAAACAATCTCAAAGGTCGAATTGTAAAACTTTTTCTTTGATAGAGTGTCTGATTTATTGAGCCTATGAAGGCCGGATCCACCAAGACACCAGTTAAAACTGGTCAGAGACATTGATCCTTCTTGAATAGACCATTTTTATTTATTTATTATATTATTTTTGAGGGGGTAGTGAAGTTATTTAATATATTTTATTTTATTTTGGAAAATCAATCTTCAAATGTGCCACTCGTCAGGTAAATTACTATATAGAGAAATCCAGTTGTGGTGAGTTTCAGGTTGAAGTAAAATCGTTGTTATTCCCCACATCCACACTTAAGTGTGATTTGTGAAAGAGAAGGCTCTGCGCAGTAACCCTGTGGGTTGTGTTTGCCCTGCAGATGTTTAATCCACACAGGCGCGCAGCACCCTTCCTGTTTGCGGCTAGTCTGTCAAATCAACAAAAGGTATAATTAGCCTGAAGAAATTCTTTCAAACACCTTATCACATTTCACACTCTACTAGTAGGCCTGGATTCCACTACTGGTGACAGTCTCAATAAAAAAAAATACCATGAACTATTTAAACTCATGAATGAGCGATAATCCTTGGCAAATACAGACATATTTGCTCTTTGTTGAGGAACAAATGTTGTGGTGGTGGAAAACCATGGAGAAATTTCTGCACATAGAGTGAGAACTCATGCTTTTACAGCCAATTATGTGGCCACTGGTCAAACAGTTGTTCATATTGCCACCACTTTGCTCAATTTGTTACCCTCCCTAAATACTCCAAGTGCATGAGTGTGCTTGTTGTGTGTGCTCGTGCACCATGCCACAGCCCCACAGCTTAGTGGTCGTCTGGTGGTTTCAGGGGGAGAATCTCCACCCCAAGTACAAAGTTGGCTAATTGCCCCCCACAGCCACAACGCACACCCATTTAGAGACACACAAACACACACAAGAGTGTTCTCAGTTGTTCGTCTGGTTTGAGGGAGGAGGGGAGGATTAATCCTAATTGCGATGTGTGGGAGCCTGCAGAGAGGCCGGGATTACTTGGAGCTTCTCGTTGATCCACGTAGATGCTGATGGTATTACCCGTCCTCTGGCAACTGCCTGCACCATCTATGCGTATGAATGAGGAACACGCCACTCCCACACGCACACACACGCAGCAGAGTACGGTTTCACCAACGCAGCAGCCCATAAGTATATGTTGTGTGTCCTGAATCACCGACTCTAGTGATTCATACTTCGTAATGCAACTTCAGACACTCTGCAACGGTGTGTGAGTCTTCAGGCTTGCGTCAGTGCTGCAGCGCTAGTGTTTATGTCTGCTGTCGTGCATGCAGGCTGCAACCCCGGCTGACGCACTGCAACCTCAGGATGGTCAACCTAGTTAAAAAAAACATCAAGTGAGTTTATTTTGTTTTGAACTATTTTGTCTTTTTATATTAATTACACATACAATAAGCCTGGAGTCTCATTAGGATTTGTTGAGGCAATTCAATTGAGAAATTAGACTGATTTGACCCACAGCTTTACTATATGTCTTATCTCTATCCTCGTCTCTACAGCTGTTAGAATTGGTAAAATCTCACTATTTAAAATGTTTTTCTGCCTCTGACGCAGCATCTAATTCCACCTCCCAGCAGGGCACTACACCGCCAGACCTTTACTGCCCTGTCAGGACTCTCTGTTGTGCGAGAAGCCGCAAGCCTGCCCTCCTCTCTTAACAAAATCATGTCAAAAAGCAATTAATATCTTAATACCTCCATCAGCGCCGACCACCAAGCCGCCAAAAGGCCGGACTCTCATTTTTTTTTTTTTTTTCCGCCCTGATGTCGGCTGCTGTGCTACTCTCTCCTGGCCGGTGGTTTCGCTGGTTTCATCTCCCATTGCCCCGGTGGTCAGCTGTGGTTTTCCAGGGGGCATGGGGTAGAGGCTTGTGGGCAGGAAGGTCCTCCACTCCACCTGAGCATTAAGTACTACTCTTTAGGCTTAAGAGCTCCACTATAGCCGCAGCCTCGCCATCATCTAATGCAGCAGTCGACGTCAGACTTGACTCAAGACGCCTATCAACTTTGTAGGCTTTCCATTCATTAATAACACAACCGGATGATATTAACACCTATGTGTATCAGGAAGGACCTTTCTGAGTAAAACCAAGCTATGAAAAGTTCTGCTGTCTCATTAGATCTAGGATTTGACTCACTAGAGTGATTTTTATAGTCAGACATCGGTTCAAAGTCCCACTCCGATCATCTTTTGATCTGTTTTAAAAGCGTTCTCTAATTATGATTATGCTGTTGTCACGCTGAGAAGCGCTTTTCTTCACGTGGGTGCGCTCTGAAGCAGAGAAGTTTACATTTAAATGTAAGTAATGACTTTTTGTTGTAGCATGACCTTTTTAAAGTTATAAAAACGTGGTTGTTATGTGTATTTAAGCACTGGAAACTCCGCGCTGAAGCTAGCGGACTGGTGATTTTGGTGACGTCATCGAACAAAAGTAATATCCAAAATATGAGACAGTATTTTTTCATAACTCTCTGTTTGGAGGGCTAAATGAAGGGGGAGGAAGAAGGGAATAATTCGGATTGGCCCTTCATTTGTTTATACTCTCCCCCGGTAGCTTACAGCCCCTCACAACCCCGAAGCTAGCATTATCGGTAAAACAAAAATGGCGAACAATATCGAAGCTATCCAGCCATACAGTTTTGAGCCAATTCAGATGAAAAATGAAGATATACACAAGAAAATGTATCTGTTTATCTGCAAGTGGATGCTAGGGCTGGGCGATACTGAGCATTTGGGTATCGATCTATTACCGGTCAATATCGCCGATGTCAATACCAATATCGATATTTTTTGTAGCTGCGGTAGATCTGACATGAACCTTAAAATCGTAATTGTTTTTAATCAAAGGTTTCCCTTTTTTACTTACTTGACAAACATAAAAACAGAATTCGGACAATATTTTAAATTAAATGGAAAATAGTTTATTAAAATAAAAACTTTTTGACATTAAATTAAAAGTGAAGAAGTGAATGTAAAAAAGGCCGGAAAATAAAAGATACAAGAAATGATACCACCAACATCTGCATTTTTTTATCTGCTCCTGATTCACAGTGATTTAAATATAGAAATACTCAGAAATGCAATTTCAAGCTTAATTTTCTTTATATTTGTCCTCCATCATAGAAAAAAAAGCCACATTAACATGTTAAAAACCCAATTTTTTCAGAGTATTTAAATCGTTGCCTCTTTCTTTCTTTACTCCTTTTCATTCATTTCTAGTTGCAGACAATTTCCCCAACACCCATTGTTCTATGAAAAGTAGGTTTTCTTTTCCACACAAAACACAGCGTGGAAAATTATTAATGGTGTTGTTTGAAGCATGGAAATGCTGACATGTGCATTTGCCTATAGTTTTTGCATATCTTTTAAGCACTTTAGTAGCACAAGGCCCCAGATGACGTTTGCCACTCCCTTTAATAAACAGAGCGATAGAGCCTGACGTCCACACACTCTGAGAGCACAATACCTGGTAGCAGTTTGGTGTTTCTTTTATAGTTCAGCCCTTCAAAGGGAAGGAAAAGATGGGTTTTGACTTTGGAGCCACAGCTCCACAATATTTGGTTTTTCTACATTTTTATTCATTTCTCTTGGCAGGCTGGACCAGCAACTGGTGGAAGGCCTTGGCAGAACATATAATAAAAGTTCATGATTAAAGAGACTAAAACGGGCATATTACTCATGCGTCCATTAACCACTAAAAGAGAAACCAAAAGGCAAAAAAAACAACTTTTCCTTCTACAACATTGCTTACACACTATCTATATAATAACCTTTGAATGTGTTTTTTCTGTGAGCTATATGTGTCCTCTCCGGGTCATGAAATCCTGTGTTGCATGCACTATATGATCAGATTTGCTCCATTTGTCCACTCTGCTTCATGCACACACATATACAGAGCACGCATTTTTACACGCCAACTGTCCGCCCAAGCCAGCCTGCAGGCCCACACACCTTGGCCAACTTGGGTGGTGGTGCCTCTGAGTACACTGTTGTGGTTTGGCCCCGGGCCGTGGCCTGGCTCTTTTCCTCTGGACAGTCAGTCTCTCAGAGCTTTTGTAAACCTGTCTATACAACCTTCCTTTTACCTTCAGCTAAACAGCAGCTGTACAAACACATATACGTTAAGCAGCTCTGTATTAATGACTTTATGTTGGAGCCTCTCAAGGAGGAGGACTGCTCTGATATTTAAAGAAGTCGCGGCGGTTTTAGTGGTGGTGGTCTGCAGAAACGCTGACTTCAGCGGACTCTTTCATGGGCACGCCGATGGGGAGGGGATGGCGCAGGACCAGCTGGACAAACCCGACCTTCAGGAAGTGGATTTCGAAGTGTGTAGCATAAGAACAAATGCCCCAACGGGGAAAATGGTTACTGCCTCTGCATGCATGCAGCTTCAATTCTGCATTCATCACAACTTTGATTGGTTTTTGAGGTGATGAGACGGTAAACCAATTGAATGGTTCTAGTTGTTGGATAGTTTAAGACCCAAAGAGGGTTTCAGTCCATCAAACACTGAGTGGGGCCCATTCTAGAAATGATTGATTTACTATTTATCCCTCTGACAGAGCAGATAGGGAAGAGTCATAATTCTGTGCACTAGGGAGATTAAATTCCTGTATCGCTGTCAGCTACATTAACTGACTTCCTGGATCTCAATTCAATTAGCTCAGCTGCATTCTCTAGCATTAATAAATCAATAGCGATGGCCTGCAAATAGGCATGCGGCACACAGTATGCAGAAGATGCTCTCTGCACACACGCATTTACACACAAACACTGTTGTAGTTTGTCTCTACACTTTACAATAATGATTCCCAGCCCTGTTGTCAGAGCGGATAACTAGCACATTAGCTGATGTTTAACTACGCTTCCTGATAAATCCGCTCGGCACGTTCCTTCCGTGTAGACATGAGTCACGAGCAGCGCACACTACTGTCTTTGGAGCGACTTCTATGCTCCAGACAAAAGCACAGCATTAGATTCATCATCTTAATCAGCTGTTTTCTTTTTGCTTACTGTTTGTTGCTGGCTTTTAAAAGGCACTTCTGCCTGTCAGCCGAGGAAACATCCCCAGATTTACTGTCTGTTAGCTGTTTAGAAAAGCAGCAGAGCTGGAGGATTACAGAAAAACTACTGCTGAGGCCTTTCAAATATTTTTTAACAACAAAGAATAAACAAAGAAAATAATGAACCAATAGATTGATGCTGGTTTTAATAGTTTTACCAGTTTGTCAACAGACTTTTACAAAAATTACTCTGTTCCAATGCCTGCATCCATGTGATATATTCACCCGAGGAAGACGCATGGCTCTATCTTAGCGAGCCGTGGCACATGATAAAAACGTCTAGAGGCAACCTTTGACCACGTATAACTGCAAATGGGATGTAGGTCCATGAAAGCATGGTTGTCTAAAATAACTTGGAGTACCCGTCAAAAGCTTGAACACACTCCAAATTAAAATTCTAGAATCAACTTCTTGCTTTTCTTGTTGTTAAAATGTGCAAACCCCTTAGAGAGAGCAAACAGAAAAAAAATTAAGCTTCAAATTACATGACTATTCCTTTATTCAAATTGTTGTCTATCAGGAGAAGACAAAAATGCTGTTGGATAAAACTTGTAATTATAAAGTGAAATCTACAAGCTCCCTTCTCTTCTCCATTGTAGTGTATCCACTTGTAGTCAAATAGATCCACATATGTCTTTGTTTGAACTATTAAAATAGCTAATGACTAATTTAATAGTCGGTTAGTCGTTTTTTTCTTTTTTTTTCACAAAACTACGGTGTGCATTTTTGTCATCTTTGACACACATGAGCAGTAGTGTTAACCCGGGTCAGTAGTGATGCATTTGAAGTTTGAAAGCTTGAAAGTGGGAAACATAAAACAATAAAATCAAAAAGGTGTCCAACGCAATGTCAGAAAGGCAGAACTTGTTTTCCAGCACCACAATGATGCATGAGGACCTGAAGAGGAAGCACGTTGTGACTGAATATGATAGCGCTGAAGAGGGATCGTCGTCCAGGTAAGCTAAGCTAGCATTAGCACAAACAGAGAGGAAACTTACTAGCTAAATGTTTTCTGTGCATCTCTGCAACCTCTACCCCATCAGAGCGAAACGTCTCTTTGAAAAGGAACATCTGCGCTCAAAAGAGATCAAGTCTTTCTGCAAGACATAATGCTAACTTTTGTAGCTACAAGCAAAAGCATCGTACAGTTTGGAATTATAGAGTCCGAGTGCAGTACCACAAAATGCTTTTGCTATATTTGAGTCAGTGAGACCCAAACTTTATCTTTTGTGATAGTTTCTTTGCTTCAGATGCCGACCTCATTTGATTTAAGTTTTGTTTAAATGCCAGAAACAAATGAAGGACAGAAGTTGTATGATTCATTAAAGGTTTAATCATTTTTTTTGTTAGCATATAGCTTAAACACTTCAAGTGTAAAGCTAATGATGGTTAAGACGTGTGTTTTACATCCAGTTTATGCATGATCTGATTAGTCGACTAATCTGAGGGGTGGATTTGACTAGTTGACTATTAAAATAATTATTTGTTGCAGCCCTATAGAGTTCGAATAGGAAATTTACCAACAGCTCATTTTTATGTGATCACACCTCTGCTGCAGGTAAGTTCAAACTATACTTTTTTCTGTCAATCAAACCTTGTTTTTACTCTTTTACATGGATTGTAAACCAAACATAATGGTGGTTATGATGTGTGTGCAGTTACAGGATGTGATTTTCCTTTTTTTAATTTTCATTGTCTTCATTGATTACAGTTACTGGTTCTCGTCAAATCTTCTGCTTGCTGTTTTTCCAGCCGATGCTTTTGTTTCTTGGATGTTGATTTCTTCCTGATTACCCAAGCTGTGCTTCACTTTTTGAATTGCCAGAGGCTAATTTCCCCCGTCAGCCTGATGAGACAGTCGATAAGGACATTGATTGGATCTCTGCATAAAGGAGGGAAGGATTTCACTGAGAAAAAGATACAGCGGCAGCACGACAGCAATCAGTATCCCGCTCTCCCTCCTTCTTCTTTCGTCGTGGCCAAACTCTTCCCAGAAGTGTTTCAATATGGATTTTACCGTATAGGGCAAAGATTGGTAATTCAAGGTGAAATAAAACGTTTTTAATCCTGCAGTAATTAGAGAGCAACAGAAACAGAGAAGGGCGGAAATCAAGCTTGAGGTGATTAGATGGATTTGGTTCATTCTTTGATGCTAAAAACTGCCTCTTTGTGTCCCTGAAGGCTGATTTGGCAGTAATGGTCTAGTGAGCGCACCCTCAGTTAAGTCCCTGGCTCCTCCTCTTTCTGGATATGATTGCTGTGCCAAAAAAAAAAAAAAAAATCATAGTCCTTCATTATCTTCAGTCATGCAATTTTGGGAACCTAATACTAACTGAGGATTGGAGCGCTCCCCCCCATCAGAGTTGGGATCTGATCAAACCAGTGGCCCGGGAAACAAGTTAAAGAGAAGCATGCCCACCAGTTGGGTCATCTCCTTTCAAAAGGCATATGGTGTAAATTTCATCAAAAGTGTGCGGGGCGGAGGGTTCGAGGAGCGACCGCTGATGTGAAAAATAAGCCTGAGCTGTAAAAAGCCAAATCAAAACCACGGTCGCCACTCTGGGAATGATTAAGGCCAAAGAAGAACCAGCTGCTGCATCATCAGCCGCATATCGATCTCCTCATCACGCTGGCAGCCTTTTGGCCGAACAGAATACAGGGATGACATGGGGGGGGATGGGCTCGTGCCTTCATGTGCCTCTAGAGCTCTTGAACTCTAAGAAACCACAAAAATGAATAAACAGCAGCCAAACATGAGATGAGTGTGTGAAAAAAACAGAAGCTTTATATAGAAATAAGTGCAGAAGAAAGAACAATGGATGAAGGAGAAACTGAGGAGGTGGAGAAAATGACAAAACAGTGAGAGTTTGAGGCATGGCGAATCAGAAGCAAGGACATGTCAAATGGAAGAGTCCCAGAGTGTCCTTAAATATTGATGTGGAAACTGAGTTGCAGGCTTCTCTAATGTTTGCTAGTGGTCCTGGGAGACCAGGACTTGTGGAGATGGGCTCACACTTCATTTCAGATTACAGCCCATCATTTAGACAAACACGTCATTGTTTTTTAGTTGTGTCCTTTATAAAATTTGACACTGATGAATTCTTGTTGCTGGGCTGACTTGATTGCAAGCTCCTCCCTGATTTTGGTCGCAGTAATAATCTACTGGAGAAGTGATGGATAAATAAAGATCATCAATGCAGGTTTACCACTGCCCTTCAAGCTACCAATTCCAATGAAGAGTCCATGCAAACGAGCAAAAACACACATTTCGGGCTTCCATATTTAAAATTTCCACATTCATGGAAAGCTAACCAATTTTCCTATGACAATTTTTGGGCTCAACATACCATGACCACCCACTGAAAGTTAAGCCAGTTGAACTTTGACCAATCAGTGACTTACATTTGGAAGACAAATTGAAGACGTCCCTTCTAATTCACAGAAGTGTCAACTCATAAACTGTGTTCCTGGTTCCTGCCCTGTTTCTCCTCCTACTCCTGCACAGGTGCAGGAATTTGGAAATCAGGAGAGTGGATATGAAGTAACCACCTTGGGAACATTTCAAGAGAACTCCTCATTTGGTCTTTCTGCTACGACCCGATCCATTGAGGCAGCTCTGGGTTCTCAGCTGCCTCCCTGCCAGGACTCGTCTGTTTGGTTCTGTTTGTTTGCTCCATACACTTCATACCCAGACACACATACAACATCTCATACTCTTTGTTAGTTTGTTTTTTCTTTCCTTTTTAAGCATATTCAAAGTACTATGAGTGCTAAAACCGGCTTCGTCTCCCCTTATTTTTTTTACGGTCTAGATCCAGTCGTAACACAACTAACATTGATCATGGAAGAGAAATTAATCATTTGTGTCTGGACAGAATTCTATGAAACCAAGTTTTTCATTTATCGGAATAGAGCTGTGATTTGGAAAAGATTTGAACCGCTTCAACATTTCGCACTAAGGCTCTTCCAACTGGTGGACATGCTCTAGTCAACAGTGGAAAAAGTGAACGTAGCATCGTAAACATAGCATCAGAGCCACAAAGGAGACGTGTGGGATTCATATTTTTTTCAAGTCTTTTTGTGACCATGAATCACTGAAAAATGATCAACAGAGCAGTATAACATTCATCTTGTTACCTTAAATCCCAATGATGGGCCAAGCTTTTTACGCCTTCAGTGATATCATTCTTCTTCCTGCCAACATTACTACATATAACAATGTCATGAGCATAAAAGTATGGCTCAAGTATCTGAACAAAATCACGTTTGAACATGAGCAACGGTCGCACCGACACAGCGTAGCAGACGCAGGCTTAACTTTCATTCAGCTCATAATCTACACCAGGCGTACTGAGGAGTAGAGCTGCCCCATCAGCTCCCTCCTGTATGAAACCTTCTCTCCTGTGTGTATCTAATGCAACAGTAAAAACTGTAAACAAAATAATTATAATAATAATTATAATAACTACTTATTTTTGGTGAGGGAATACCGTTCTATCCTTTATTAATTTTATTGTATGAGTTTTATTGTCATAAAAACAGCTTTACAGGAAAAGTCAAGGACAAACGTTCAGAGTATAAAGCTGTTCAATCATACTTTTGCTTAAAAAAAAAAAATGGTCAAGTTAACAGCAACCATGTCCTCGGTCCAACTCCAGGGTGGGTGCACGCTACGGTCAGTAAAGCATAAACACTTAGTGTAAAGTCTTCAACCTGGCCTTGGTGTCGCAGACTTGAGATCTAATTGGTAATTGCAACTGTTTGCTTCCGCTACTTACAGCCTGTTCTGTGGATCCTGCAGGCCTGGGCAGATTTTAACGAACCTAACAACACAAGAGAGCTAATGTACGATGGGATAAAACTCTACAATAATGTGAAACACAGTCAAAGGTCAAAACACTGGATTTATGCAAGATGCAAAACTGCTTTTCTCATCTTCAGAAGCTGTTGGAATTGTGCGAGTTGCTTAAACGATTGGGAGTTTTGGTAGTTCCAAGAGCGTGAATCATTTCCTGTTACGTTTGACAGCTCCGATATGAAAAGATGTTCTAAATAAATTTAACCCACCAGAAAAGTCCTTGCCAGGCCTGATGGCCCAGCACAAATCAAAACGGTTTCATCTAATTGTGTACATGCTTATAAGCTTGCTGACATACAGTCCAGGAGCACTAATCAATGCCATTGCCCTCACAGAAGTCATGCAGGGCATGGCCCCCTCTCTGCATCCAAAGCCACAGTCGGGGCCAGAGGTGAAGGTCAAGTTGTCAGCGTGACTCTTCCAGCTGTAGCTCGACCGCAGAGCAGAAGGCTCAACCCCACGCTCCTTCTGCTCGCGTACTCCGCTTTGACCTGGGCTTTTGTCGGGGCCACGGACCTCCTGATTGATGGTCCTTACTTGAGGCCCTTGTGGTCATGGTTGGCAAAGACTGGGCTGGTGGACAAAAAGCGAGGTCAGGCTCAACAAAGACCTCTTCTATTAGCTTCAGGGATTATAGTGCTGAGGGCTGACTGAGGGCACGGGGAATGGACGATATTGATTAGTTATCTTCTGGTCTAAAAGGAATTCACTTCAGGCTTCTGTGGTAAAGCCCTCAGCCTTACTGTATCTCAGCGAGGGATGATCAATTCAGTTAATAGCCATGTTTTTTTTCTAATTTAGACGGACAAATCAATACTCAACTTTATCCGTTTCCTTTCTTCGTCAACAAAAAGATGCATTTAACCTAAAACCCTGAAGAAGGGATGAAAGCATTCCTTGGTTTCATCCCTTCTTCAGGCCCTCTGCTCTCTTTATTATTGTTGTGTCGCCATGGCGGAGTCTGTGTTTGTGAGCGTCTGTTTACAGATGGATAACTTCAAATGCAGGAGCCATGACTCATGACATAAACTTTTAACTTACACCCATTGTTTCCTGTAAATACAGGCACACCATTACAATGTTTTTGCAGAAGTATTTACCAACACTCACTCGTGATGATATCATGATGACTTTATTAGGACACTGGACCAATATAACATGATTAAATCAAATGTTACTTATAACTGGATCTTTTGCTATAATACTGTTGGACTTTTCATTTTTCTTTCATAACCTTTGTGTCAATTATTTTAATATTTTCTTACACATGACAGTTTGAACTTGTAATTTCTTGGTGTCATTTATTAAACAATATTTTCTAGTGTTGTAGAGTCACAGCAACATGTTAAGATGTAGACACTCTATTGACTGTCTGACTTTTTTCACAGCTAAATATGTTAAATAAATACATTTTCGAAATTGGCAATGAAGATTGGTTTATTTTGTGCTTTGGTAGTAGATTGTTAGAAAGATGGTAGATTGTGAGAACAGTTTTAAACTGTACAGCTCACTTGTACCACAACTATGATAGTAACACACACACACACAAAAACAGGGCCGGAAATCAAATAAAAATATTTAGATCGTAAACCTGGGAAAAAAATTTTTTAGTAACAGTATTTGCCAACCACTTATATGCTAATAATCACAAACTTAAAGTACTAAATCGATCGAATATTATTTCCTTTTGTAATTAGTCTAAGTGGGATAATACCCAACAACGTGTTTTGACGCACGCTGTGGAAACCTGCACCACCGAGGCAAATCGAAGGATGTTTTTTGGCGAGGTGTAATTTATTTTAAATGTAAAATATTAATGAGTTAATTCTTTTTTAATTTGATTAACACGTTAGCATTCACAACCCTGATAAACACTGTTCAGCACGTTAGCTGAGTTAGTATATTTACAATAACACCCAAACTTGTTTGAAACTTGTACAACAAAAATAAAACCGACATTTTGACAGAGCATCGAGTACCTCTTAAAGTTACTTCAACATTAGTAAACACAAACCAGAATGAATCCATACACTATATATATAGGATGCTCCAGATTATGAGCTACAATGTCTCTGGGGCATTTAAATCTGCTCTATAGCGCAGAAACTACAGTATGTTGTGGAAATGTCACATTCTACAGACATCAGCATTTTTTTACAGTCTGTTTATGAAGAAATCTTTCAAAAGCATCAACATTTGTGCTGCATGTTACCCAAATATTAGCCTACAATAGTAAAAATGGGTTCCAGCACTATAATAAATGAATCAGGAGAGTAAAACCTCTAAAAGCACACTAAAGTGTGACAATTACCCACACAATGTTTTCTTGTGCCTATGAATGCATTCAAGCAGAAGACAACCCCGCAGGAGCACGCTCCAGCAAACGACTGAACCTTCATGCAACCGCCAGTGGAATAGGAAGTTCATTTGATGGAGAGCCCCGCTTGATTTGTTTGTGGCTCCAGAGAGGCTTACGACACGCAAGCTGCCCCTGTTCTGCTCTGATAAATGGTTCTGGTGAGAGGAAGGAAGGAGAAAAAGTGTTTGTGAGACCTCGCCAAAGACTTTGGGGTTTTTCACAGCTTAACTATATTAAGAGACAATCCCCCAAAGACACGCACACACACACACAGTGAGCCCATGCTTGACTGTTACATTCAAAATGTTGAGTCATGAGTGAATATCCATGAACATTCGCAGACACCTTCACGCATACACAGATGTTGAGTGTTTTTCAAAGTGAAGCAGCAGAAAACGGTTCAGACGCCACAGGCTGTTTCCATCCTCCCCTGGAGCGTGTCATGTGTTTGCTTTGTAACGCAACTCTTGCTGTCTTTTTGTCTCCCCTAAGCCAACCAGGCAGGGCTGTAATTGAATGTTACCTGTCCCACCCAGACAGACCCCAGCAAAACACTGCCACAACTGATTAGCACAAGCTGCAGCTATGCTAATGGTCCGTGAACACACAGGGGCCCACGTGGAAAGTCTGCTCATGAAAGAGAGCGTGGGGGTCCTTTACATTTGTTTCTGGGACTATTATGTCTAATGAGTTTCACTATAGCAACTGGCTGCTGACAGGTCACACAGAACGGAAACAAGTGGTCATGCAGTTGTCCTTCCGACTCCCCCGCTCTGCCCACAACACACACATCCTTCTGTCAAAAGTGGGCAGAGAGAGTGCCCCAGGAACACACAGATTTGCTCTGGCTGATGGCAAACCACAGCAGTGGAGTCTGTGGCGGCCTGCATTTTCTTTAATATCCTGGCTAATGTACAGAGAGAAGGCAGGGCCTTTAGAGCCACTGGAGCCAACCTGCTCAAGCTTAGGTAACTCTTTGTTTGCGGCAGTAGGTGAGGATTTAGGATGGATAACTGGATGTGGCATGTACATCATACAGACATTTAGTGACAGCTTACAGTAAATGACACTGAAAAGATCTGTTAAAATGTGCAAAGTACTTACATTTGTTAAAGTGAAAAGATGCAATCTGGATTTGTTATATTGATGTTTCCAATTTCTGAGGTGGAAATTAGGCTTTTGGTAGTTTAAATTAAGCTTGAGTTATTATGTGTGGAAATTTTTCCAAAATCATAACATACAGTATTTTCTGCTGTATAATGTGTATTTAACAAAATTTGTGGTTTAACATGTTCTTGTAGCATTTTCTCATGATGGAGGACATAAATGAAAGAATTTAAGATTAAAACTGCATTTCTGAGTATTTCTTCATTTCAAGTGTGATGGATCAGGAGCAGATGAAACCAAAGCTCAGGTTTGTTGTAGCAACCGTCATGAGCGAGCTAAAGGTTTCCTGCTTCGCTATAATTCTGATGTATCCACTTGCTGATAAATACATCCATTAACATCTTTCTTTTTATCAACTGAGCTGGTATGTTCCTTTAAACTGTGCAGCTAAATAGCTTTAATTGTTGGGTTTTTATTGCCACGCTAATGTTAGCTTAGGTTTGTGAGGTGCTATAAGCTAGCGGTAGAAAGTGAAAACAAAGGGCTGATGGGAAATTAGTGAAGCTAACTTCTGCACCAACAGTTCCGCCCACAACCCAGAGGCAAATTTCTAATGAGCTCCAGATGCGCTGCAAAAATCATGTCTTAAAATATGTTGTTTTTTATTTTTGCTAAAAACTGCATAAACGTAATAAGAAGGTGATGATTTTGCGATGGAAAAAACTACAGTATAGTTACACTTCATTTTATTTTTGATTTTTTTGGAAGAAACAACATTGGGTCTTATAATTCGAAGATGTATAGTTTTTGATTAACTCTGGTTGTGCTTACCGATGAAGTGATTTCTAGAGGTACACAGCAAAACAAGGTGGGGCATTAGCGTAAATACGCTAAAATGGCTAACGTATGGGGGTGTCGGACTGTTTTTATTTACGTGTTACTAACAACATTGGGAGTCTGAGTAGCATTTTTTGTTTTAGCGATATCAGTCTGTTTTGTTTACGTGTTGCAACCAGGTTGGGAGTTATCGGTATTGTGAATATGCTAATGTGGCTAACATAGCATGCTACAAACAAGTTTCAGAATTACTGTGAACACAGTTTATAAAGTCTGAGTGTCGAACTCATCTTTGACTCTTTTGTCTCGCTCAATGTGCCTTATAGTTTGGAGGGTCTTATATACACCTGCAGGAGAAACTATGTGAACCCTTTGGAATTACTTGGTTTAATGCATAAACTGGACACACAATTGTGTTCAATAAAAACATAAATACATAAATTGGTATGATTTAAGCAAGCACTTTTTTTCCATTGTTGTGATTTAGATTGAGATAAAATAAAAAACACACACATCATACTTTCTCCTGCAACTATATGGCATACATTTGAAAATAGACCATTGATTTATGATGGACATTATAATCCAGTGCATGCTATAATGCAGAAAATACAGTAATTAAAACTCCAACTTCATTTGGTGCTTTTAGTGAGCCACAAAAGTATCCATCTGGAGTTAACTGTGTCTTTGTCCAATTGATCAAATTGCATAAAAGTATCTTACATTGTGTTTCCAACTTCAACTTCCAACTTCAATCATCTTTAGATCGATTGCTAAAGCATTTCCAGTGGTCTTTTAATTATAATTATGTTGTTTTTAGCCAAAATCAAAGAGCCTTCTAGGACATAGTATCTGCAGAGCGGCAGTAGTTCATCAGAAATTTGGCTATGATTTGTGGATGGGACCATTGGGCGCTGAGTAAGCCTACCTCCACTTACCATCATCCATCTGTTTATACTCAATTTACTAGCTTATAGCCCCTCACAACCCCAACCCTATTATTGCAACAAAAATGGTGAGCAAAACTGGAGCCATCCAGCCGTACAGTTTTGAGAGAGGTCGGACGAGGAAAACGAAGATGTTCATGGATGCATAAGAAGAGTGGAGCAGGAAGCTTGTTGCCTGCGGATTGTAGCTTTAAATTCAATGTTTTTCAAACGGATTTTTTTTATTAGCTTCTGATTCACAACGATTTGAATAGAAAAAACCCTTAGAAATGCTGTTTTAAGCTTCATTTTCTTTATATATGTCATCCATCATCATAAAAATGCCACAGCAACATGCTGAAAAACCCATTTTTATTAAAGTGGGTCTTTAATTTACTAAAAATCCTAACCTTTGATAGGAGTTAACTTTTTTGGAAACGTTTATTCTGCATTCAGTGAAGAATAAAGTCAAACATTGCTCTCAGTTTGATCCCAACTCTTAGGCGAAGCAGCAGTGAGAGCGTCTCTTTTATCAGTTTCTTTAAAAGAAAAGGAAGTGTTTGTAAAAACAAAGGGATAATAGTTGGTGGCATAACTGCAGTGCGGCTTTGACCCCACAATTAAACACAGATTAAAGCACTAACTTCACAACAGCTGGAGAAAGCACATTTGGAGGGCGGCAAAAGAGGGAAAAAGAGTTGAAAGTCACAAAGGGGGTGTTGGGCGGGCAGTCTGCGTGGGGGTTTGGGGGGCTGTGGAACTTAGGAAGGAAACCACAGGAGGAGTACAAGCGAGGGGCTCTGGGTTTCAGTTAAACTTCTGTCTCTCTCAAAAACCGTTGCACAGACTTGCTGACCCTCTCCGCCAGCGAGAGCTTCCTGCCTCTGTCTACCCAGAGGTAGCCCTCACTCTCTCTGAGCCAACTCACACCTTTCAGCTGGACTTGACTTCATGAATTACTCCACTGAGGTTTTCTCGCTTAAAGTCTCTTTCTTACTTTTTTACTTACTGGCCAAAATTGTCGTCTTTTTAAGTCAAAAACAGCCAGCTTTTAGGTAGTCTTTCACCTTATTGCTGAGTGAGTCCACCTGTGGTTTGCCTGTCTGACAGCCAGACTACAGCTGCTGCTTCTGGCACTTCAACAAATGGTAAATCACAAGTTTCATGGGAAAGTAAAGAAAAAGCTTAATTACTGCCATTCTAAACCTGCATTGTTCCATCCCTTCTCAAACTCAATCTTGACCTGTCAGGAAACACTGAGCTCTGGGGCTGGTTGTCTCTTATACAAGCAGAGTCTATAAGGCTCAGCTAAATGTTTTTTTCTCAAAAAGCATATAGTGGTGCCCAGTGACCTTTGCCTAACAGAAGCTGGGACAGGCAGCAGAAAAAGATTGGGCACTTTTTCACCTTTTTTTAATTAGGTGATATGATTGGGTTCACTGCTATTTGCTAAGTCAAACATCACAATCACCTCAGTTTATTAATGTTAGTGGCGTTTAATATCTTTTCATTTTTATCAGCTAAGGTTGATTGTGTTTATTTGAGCTGTTTAAAGTCCAAATTAAAACAAAATGACATCCAAATTTGTTTTATACCATAAATATAAAGAGCTGATTTCCTTTTTTCTGTATAACAGGCTTGATTTTACTGCTGCCTTAAACCAACTTGGTGTTCTAATGTTCTGATAAATTTAGATTATCATGTTTCTAAAGAAATAATGCAGTTTCAGATAGGATTTAAGTAATCAAACAATTGTTGCCGCACAATTTAGCACTAGTTTGACTGCTATTACTTCCCAGGCTAATGCCAGCTGCAGCAATCTTTTCCAAACCACATGGTAATTTTCAGTACTTAATGTTTTTTTTTAAATTCCATATTAGCCAACACTGTGTTGTTTACCTTATAGTTTACTTACTAATCACTTAGTGTGCTACTATTTGTCCTCGCACCACAAATGTACTTTTCTTTCCCCTTGACCAAACATTCCTAATTATTGAAATGTGCGCACCATTAAAGAATTTTGGAATTTTAACTCATCATTTAAAGACCCACTCCAATGAAAATTGTGTTTTTAATATGTTCTTGTGTTATTTGGATGCAGAAAATTAGGCCCAAAATTGCATTTCTGAGTATTTCTTTATATAAATCATTGTGAATCAGGAGCAGGAAAAAAATATGCTGTGGGATAAAACTTGTAAGTGTGAAATGAAAACTAAAATCAGCAGCTGCTCCACTCCACTCTGATGCATCCACTTGTAGTCAACTAGATACGCCTTCATTTTCCTTGTCGTCTGGCTCAACAGCTGGATTTAAAGTGTGAGGGGCTGTAAGCTAGTGAGACAGACTGATGACAGGAAGTAGGGGCAGGCTTACTCCACAGCAAAGGTCCCGTCCACAACACAATGTCAAATGTGTAAGGAAGTACTTCAGAAACTGTCCTAGAAAACAACACAGTTGTTTTAAATTTTAAATGGCTAAATTGCAATTGGGAATGATTTCTGTTTATCTAGTTTTTTTTTATTTGCATTTATTTTCTGGCTCAAATATTGAACTGCTGCAAAGAATTGGCTGCAAGATAAATTTCAGTGCAATTATTTTTCAAAACTATAGTTTAAATCTGTCTTTCTTCACACTTACGTTTGTTTGGTTCGTTAACTTGAGACTTGATCTTTAAATGTTACGACTGATGTGTTTGTATATCAACACACAATAATTGCCTTGTTTTCAGTCGGCATCCTTTGACTACACTTACAGAGAGAGTGTTTAAATACATACATCTCCTTTTCCATTTGTTTCTTATGGGACATTTTCCCACTTTGATATGTTATCTCCGTGTTTAGGGAGTTCAACAGTTGTCGGTTACAGTTTACTTTAACATCCTGACCACCTACTTTGTTCAATAGAAGCCCCTCAAGTAATTAAAGCTGCTTTTTTTGCTGCAGCCTTTGTACTGCGGCAGTTGGCATGACAGATAAAAACAATCAACACGGTGCTGCCGCCTCATATTTTCTATTTCATATCATTTCATAGAATTTAGAATCGTTTAAAATATAACATCTCCGCTCGTCTCCTTAAATCTGGAAGTTGGGAAGAAGAGAAAAGGAAGAACATCTGCAATGAGGTTTGGTAATTATATCTGAAGATGTGGAGAAAGAGAAGGGGGGAGTGTAAAGGAATAAAATTAGGGGTTTGGGGAGACAACATTTAAAAAAAAAAAAACTCTGACTGTGAAATGGCTGCCAGATTCCTATTTGTGCGCCTTGAAAGGCTCGTGTCTCTGCTGCTGCATATGGGATGTGGGATGAGAGCTCTGGCAAATCAAAGGCACGCTGGATAAAGATCTCTGGAAGCTCTTGGTAGTAAACAGAGCCATAAAAGTGGCTTGAGGGGTGGAGTGTCAAAAGAAAAACTTGAACATCTGCCCGCCTTTAAGAAGGCTGAAGCTTCTGCTGCCGTCTGCTCGCTCTGGAGTCACATACTTCCAGGCGAGGGGCTGACGGTGGTTTGGATCCTCGTTTCTCCGTCACGTCCTCCGATTGAGGACTCGTTCAGAGCAAAATGGGGTTTCTTTTATTTAGACATTGTTCTACTTTCAATATAATGTTTCACACTCTTCATCCCAGCCAGCAAGGCTAGGTGGGCTCTATATGGATTAAAAGTGGGCAGAAAATGTGGACCCCAAATGGGTTTGCCCATAATTTCCGTGGTGGCCCCTCCTGTGTTTGCCCACGTTGGCTTAAGAGTAGCGGAGCTCGCTAGCTCACTACAACAGAGCTCACTACAGTGGAACTTGCTAGCTCGCTACAGCAGGGCTCGCTACCCAGCTAACATTTCAATGTGGGCCCCATATGGTTTAGCTTTGACAAACCCACCTGGGGACCATTTGAAATGTTTGCTGGGTAGGTTGATGCAGTTTAACTCACTAGATCGCTGCAGTAGGGCTCGTTAGCTTGCTACAGCGGAGCTCACTAGTTTGCTATGGCCAAGCTCGCTACAGCCGAAGCTGCTACAATGGAGCTTGCTAGCTTGGTACAGCAGACCTTGCTACAGCGGAACTCGCTAGTTTGCTACAGCAGAGCTTGCTACAGGAAGCTCGCCTGCTCGCTACAATGGAGCTCACTACAGCAGACCTTGCTACAGCAGAGCTCGCTACAGCAGAGCTTGCTACAGGAAGCTCGCCTGCTCGCTACAATGGAGCTCACTACAGCAGAGCGTGCTAGCTCAGCGCTAGGAGCTTGCTACAGCCCTTCTGGGTAGCTCGCTACAACGGAGCTCGCTAAAGCAGAGCTGGCTAGCTCGAAACAGTGGAGCTCGCTAGCATGCTACGCCTTCCACCGGGAGGCTAGCCAGCGTAGCGAGCTAACCCACTGAGTGCCCACTTTAACCAGTGTGGGCAAGCACAGATGGGGCCACCACAGAAACTGAGGACAAACCCATTCGGGGCTCACATTTTCTGCCCACTTGGCCTTGCTCACTGGGATTTGGTTTTATTCCAAACAACTCGGATCCTGCTTATTACAGTCATGGTTAATTTTTTTTAAAGAAGGAGCAGGCAAAGCCACAACTACTTCATTTATGTCATGTTATCACTGCCAACCATCAGTGCACACTGGACTCCATTTCCCCCTTCATCGTTCATGAGTGTTTGTGACATTGTGGCTGGGAGCTTTGAGGGACAAAGGTGTTGAGGCAACATGTTCCATCTGAACCAGTGCAGACAAACCTTAAAAAGGGAGAGAATATAAAGAAATGGTATCAAGTTTGTTTATTTTGTCCTTGAAGTTTGATTTTGTTCTAAATGTGTTTAACGTTTTATTTAAACATCAACAAATGAGCGTGTGTAATTAGCAGCATCTTGTAAAGGTATTAAGGAAACTCAGGCTTTAAGATAACATTACACCTACAAGATTTGGCAAATATTTAATGCGACTTGACATTTTCTCCATGGACTCTCCTGTGCGTCTTTGGCCAACAAAGAGCGCTCTGTGTGAAGCCATACCGAGCAGTGCCCTCCAGTGGTTTAAGCAGCTAAAAAGGGCTCTTACATGCATTCCTCTTCAGTTAGAGTC
>NC_050533.1:17847878-17923473 GCF_002922805.2 Oryzias melastigma
GGGGAAAAAAAAAAAAAAAAAAAAACTGTTTCCACCGCAGTCTGAGGAATGTTTATCAGTGGCAAGCACACTGCCCTGGAAGCATATGGTGTGGTTTCACCGCTTTGGGTGCACGAGAGGTGAACTTCAGGAAAAGTCGTGTGATCATGGGAGAGCTAACGGATGGTTGAACATGTGAGCCTCCTGTAGACAAAGTTAAAGCATCATTTCAGCTTGTAGTTTTTGCACCTTTCATTTTGAAAACGTATTAATTCCTTTTATATACACACAAAAAACTATGCAAACAATAACTTATAGCTTCAGAATTAGTCTTTATTTAAGTTCTGGTTGAAAAGATTTAAGCGGTAATTTGAATTTATGAAATGCACAAATCATTTCATTATTTAAATGTCTTTAATACTAAAGTACTGTTCAGTAATATTAAATATATTCTTTTTTTTTTTTACATCTTTGCCTTTTTCCAGGACTTTTTTTGTAATCACAGCTGTTGTTTTAGCTTACTTTAACAATTCTAATAATCCCAAACACTAAACCGTAATCAGATTAGCTAAATGAAAACATACAAGTAAGCAGTAATGTTGCTTTTTAAAAATATTTTCTGTTTCTCAATTCCGATTATGTTAGGGAAATGTTTGTCCAACTTTTTAACTCCAGCTGCAGTTTATTTGCTGCTGCGGCTTGTGTTTGAAGCCGCAGATCCTTTTTGGTTCTGCATTCTTGACAGCCCTCTTTGCAGTAGGATGGTCTTTTCTTTAGTCTGTCAGACTGAGATCCAGTGACGAGTTGGATTCTGGAGGTCAGTTTTAAAAAAAGAATGAACCAGATGAATCGTTCATTGTACATTTTCCTCCAAGAAAACATGTCAAAGGCTTAAAATATTGAAATTGACCCTTCATTGTTTTTCTCATTAGAGCACAGGAGTCTCTTAAATGAATACACTGTTTTTCTTTTACAGTTAATTTAATAATATACAGCATATGCTAAGAGGTCAGGATTATGTCATCAGTGTAAGATGATTGGAAAAATATAAAACATATGTTTTAATAACTGATTATGCCTTGTTCTTGTGTAGATATTTTTCATGTCGGAATAAGTTACACCAACATTTTTAAAAGTAAAAACTGAAATATCACAAAAAGAAATTTAAATTTTTCCTGTCTTAGGATCTAGTTTTCAAATATTTTCTTTTTTTTCTCTCCGTCCACTTTTAGCATCGAACAAAATTCAATTAAAGGACATTGTCAGCCATGTTTGTTTGTTTTCTAAGTAAACACAGCACAGCTCTGTTTTATTAGTCTTATTTTTAGAACTGTGCTGACCATAACAACACAAAAAATTTGGTTAAAAAAGGTTTTGTTTTCTAATGTCATTTCTGGGACTGGGTTGACCTTAGCAAGAGAATAAAGTTGGTAAAATAACTGTTTTACTTTTATTTGTTTTATCTTATTTTTAGGACAGGGTTGACCCTGACAAAACAAAATTTGGTTAAAAAAAAAGGTTTTTTATCTTCTTTTTAGGACTGCCTTGACCCAAACAATACAAAAAATTGGCAAACATAACGTTTTCATTTAAATTAATTTATGTATTAAATCTTATTTTTAGGACTAGCTTGACCCTAACACAAAAATGTGTTTTAAAAAAAGTGTCTAAAAAATTGGACATGGTTGACCCTAACAACACAAAATATTAATAAATAAGAAAAGTTTTTTTTTTTTCTTTTTAGGACTAGGTTGACCCTAACAACACAATAAATAAATAAATAATAATAATAAAAAAATATATATGATTTTGTTGGGATGAAGGTCACTGATCAAATCAAAAAGTCTTGCACCAATTAATACAATTTTTTTGATATTTTTATGTTTTTAAAACTAAAAATGGGTCAGTGCTAACCCTAACTACATTAATTACTTTCAGGGTCAAATTATGATTCCTAATCTAACTCTTCTTCACAATTTCATCATGATTTTTTGACTGAATTTTTCAGCCTTTTTTTCCCAAAAAGCAGACAAAAATAAATCTAAAAGACTCCCAAATCCTCCCTGCCTCTGTCACCAAGCCCCCTGTGTTTTAACAACCCTCTCTCCGGTAGGCCTCATTAAGTTCTCCTCAAAGCAAATTAGGAGGTGTTACATGTGTCGGAGGTCGCTCTGGAGTCCTAAATTCACTGCACATGTTCACATCAACCGTAACCCTGAGGTGTTAACTCCGAGTTCACCACCTCTCCGTTACTGCTCCGGTCTTTGACAAACAGGGACGAGGCAGCTTCAGACGAACCCACACACAACTAGGGTTGTAAGAAAATATAAATTCAGTGAAATGTCACGATACTTCATTTGGTGATAGTTGTATTGATGTAAAATGCTCGACAGCTTGTTGGCAGCAATCCACTCCAAGCGTCTATCAGCAGCTCTGCACCGCCCCAAAACAACGTAAAGATCTCACAAGAACTATTTTGTGTTAGACGTGAACTTGTTAGCCTCATGGTTGTTGTTGTAACATAGTAAAATAAGACAGATACAGCTTAGCTGTAAGGATGAGCATCAAACCGAAAATCTGTGCCAAATTGGTACTGGTGCTGTATAAAATGTCGGTGTTTCTTGGCTCATATAAGAACGAGTGAGACCATGTAGAGGTGCATTTAATGTTTTGATCGTGAAATAGCATTTATTTTATAATTTTATTCGGGCTCAGTGTTCCAACTGATTTTTGATCACTGTGGACCACATGTTTTTTTTTTCTGATTTGTTTATGGTATAAGATTGAAAAAAAACTACCCCTCGGCGGTGACAAAGTAAAGATTGGAAGTCTTTTATATGAAAAAAGAAAAAACTTTCATAAAGCCTCAATTTTAGTTGTATTATGATCTTTTACTGTGCCATGATGTCACAAATGTGAATAAAATATCTCAAAATTAGGCTTTTCACAGCAGTCGTTAGGTTCAAAAATTGCAAGTAAAATCGATGAATTCGATTAAATTACAGCCAGGGCCAGCCCTGGGTATAGGCGCCCTAGGCACCCGCCTAGTGTGTCATCTGCTGCAATGGTCACCAAATCACAATGATTACTTATTTAACAGCTTGACTCACCATGTAAAAAAAATAAAAATAAAATCAAAAAACCTAAGTAACTCAAAAAGTTTGATGTAATCAATAACTGCAGTGTCGCTGCTGCTGTCTAAGCTAGGTTGGTGGGAGGAGAGGGGCGCGCGGTGTTGCCGCCGTTAGTGCTTCTTTAAAACTTTAAGGATGAAAAAGGAAAATGAGGACACATGAGCTCAAAGCAGAAGAAGACAAATTTAACTGGCAATCTATGTTTTTTTCTCAGAATCTGCAACTGTTAAGGAATCAGGAGGACAACCCAAACAGAGCAAACACAGGTCAAAATTAAAGTGTTTATTAGGGAGGTAGAAGTAGTTGGTGTGCTGCCAGATGCACAGGTGAGCCTGAAAGTCAGATAAAGTTATTTAGAGATCCTGGCTCCACGCTTGGGGTGATGGTGATCTCTTACGTAGAACTCCAGTAGCAGGCGTGAGGGAAGAGCCTTTGAAGCGTCCGAGTGCTGGGAGGATGGTGTCAGAGGAATGATGGAGGATTCCCCCACTGCTACTGGGTAGAGGATGAAAATCCAACAGAGGGTGACGACCAACGTTGGGGCAGCTTTACTCCGTGATGAAATGAGGGATCTGGAAACGTCATGCTTCTCAGGATGGAAACAGAGGAGGAAAAAACCAGGGCAGAAAAACTCCAGAAAAGGGACAAACTCGTTACTAGGCCAGAAAAGGGTCAATACCATGAAGAGACTAAAAGTGCAAAGACTATAACTAGCTGGGACGTGACTGATTCAACGAACTGATAGGGTGGAAGTGAAACTGAGGACCTTAAATAGTGTGAACACCAGCTGGAGCACAATGAGAGCTTCATCAGCACAGGTGAGTGAGATTAGAGTGGAGGAAGGAAAGGAGGGGTGAAGGAGCAGGGCAGAACCATGACAGCAACCGTTAATGCCTGCTTTTAATCCAAGAGTTTTCTGGTTTGAGCCCCGGATAGAATGTCCAAGTCTGACAACCTGCAGGGGGCGCCTTCTGTGCCATGATAACGATTATAGCTACGGATTAATTAATCGCACCAAAAATTAATCGCATGACAGCCTGTTTTTAAACAGAAGAGAACGTTGCCAGAGTGATGGCTGTGAATGTCACAAAGTGTGTGAGCAAACACTGTGCCGTTTCATATGTTATTTATCGTTTTTACATCAGAGCAAAGACACATGGCTTTAAACGATGCTGCATGAAAATAAAAAACGTAGCCCTACAATATAAATTTTCATCAAAAACCTTCTGGCATGAGATACATTTGTGACTCTCAAAACAATAGAACAAATAAACGATCCTTCAAAATCTGGAGATTTAAAACCACACTTCAAATAATCCAAAAAACAGCAAACAAAGCCGCAGACGAGTGGAATCAGAGCCCGTCAGGCTGGATTCATATTACACCCCCTGCGATCTTTGGAACAAACCCACTTGTTTATTTTGGTCTGCACCCCGTGATTTCTCGAGTGTGAGTGTAAATTACATGTCACCTCCATTAAATATTCAACCCAGAGGAGGATTAATAATTGATGCTGTTGCTTTTTTCTTTTGCGACACTGCAGCAGAGGCCCAAAGAGGCTCCTTGCATTAGGCTCTCCTTGAGGTTAGAGACTGTGGCCACCGTTACCCACCAACTTCTTTTTAGCTGGCTGATGGATGATGGCAGGAAGTTCGTAAAAGAAGATCTCCCCCCACTAGAATGGCAGCGTCTTGGGGAGGCAGTGCCTGCTGAGTGGGTGTAAGTGCTTCTTCAACCACAACTAAGTGTGTTCTGCAGACTTGAGGACTCTCGAGCTGCGGGCACAATGGGTCTAATAATTGGTTTGTTGGTTTGACAAAATCGCGTGTGTGCGCGCGAGTGTGTATGTGGGCCGGATCGCACAGAAGGCTAGCCCTGTGGCTTCCAAAGCCTGTTAGCCGCTCCGCCTGTCCCTAAAGTGGTGCGTTCGGGGTGGCTCTGGCATTCAAACGTGCTACCGCTTCAAAAGTTTATTCACCAAATAGGAAGCCATAATTATTGTGAGGATAAAAGCTGAAAACCACTGATGGAATTTGACTGTAAACACCACATAAATCCAGAGAAACATACAGAAACATTGGAGGTATTGTACCACCAGAAACTGTTTCAACACACATGGTGTCTTTTAAGCACTCCTCTGCACTTTCAGCCTCTCCTGGTTCTAATCAATACACCTTAATAATAAACCTACAATCAGTCTGGTCACTTGTAGAGTGATGGTGACTGATAGACCCCGGCTGACTGCATCCTGCTAACTCTAATGCACTGATTGTCTGTAAACGACTGTTTATTACACAGTAAAGAGAATTAGCAATAGCCTGATCAATAATGAATGGTGCCTCCTTAACTCTGCCTGGGTGCATGTAAGAGGCACAGAACACGTAAACAAGACGGCGTCTGTGGAGCGATACAGCTCTAGCATTAACTGACTTTGTACTGAGCCGTTTTAGCACTCACGCTCAAAGGTTTTTGTGTTGAAAATGGATGATTTCAAAGAAAAAAAGCGATAAAGTTTTCCTTTTCTTCTGTGTTGATCGTCACAAAAATCAGAGAAAAGTGGCCCACACGTCCAACCCGACACTTTTAACAGTCGTTTTGCTTTGATGCATCATCTCTGTTTCCACCCACTCTTTTAATGTCACCAGCTGTTGGGTTAAAGCAGAACCACATTGTTAAGTTTGGCATCAACAAACCACCTGATTAGGAAAAGGAAAGGATGGTTTTCATTAAAACAGGCACAAATGACTGTACATCCTTTATTTTTTCTGCTTTCCGCTAAAATCAAAAATCATGTTTAGAGCACAATCAAAACCACATTTAAGCCCATCAGCACAACTGTGAGCCCAACATAGAATACCAGTAAAACGGAGAAGCTACTGAGGCCTGAACTTCTTTGAAGTGTCTGCAGTTTTAGTCCTATAAGAAGATCCATTATCTCAGATACAAAAGAACTGTAAGAACACAGATATTCACCTTTTCTAATGTTCCAATGCGTCATGGACAAATTCATCATTCTGAATTCAACATTGGTTTCCATAAAAATAATCTTGAAACTATTTTTTTTTTGTTTGTTTTGTTTTTTTTTTTTTTAAATCTGTTGATCTGCTGACACTTTAGCTCATATCTTTTTTGAAAGGAACGTTATTTTTTTTGTCACATTTTTTTAAATATATATTTATTCATTTTTATTTTCTCAATAATTGATTTAATAATTGATTTAATAATATGTTCCTCAAAAAAATAAGACTATAACATAAAAAATAGAACAAAAGAACAGCAGTAAGTAAAGATAACAACAGATACACAAACAAACAAACGAAGAAAAAATATTTAAAAGAACAAAATAAAATAAAAATAAATAAACTTCTCCATAAAGATATATGATAAATAATAAAAGGTACTGAGTCATTATTACATCAGAACTAGCGTCCATTTCAAAGAAAACCTCTATAAAGGATAACATGCACACTATAAAAATGACAAAAGGAGTCGTTAATGAGTCAGGGGTTGTAGTAGGAATTCCAGTTTCACCTTTAATTGAAGTAATAAAATGAGAAGATGCTTCTTTGTTTGTTAAGTATACCAGATACCTGCCAGGTGTATCTCCATATTCAAACAATTTATGTTTTTCAAATCTAAGTTTATCTGAGGCAGTCTGTGCTGACAAAGAATTTATCGTGCATCGAGTGTCATCTATTTCTTCTCATTTAGATTATACAGGTTTTTTCGAAGTATTCTTTTTTTATTTCTTTGAGTTTAGTTTCCTGTAATTTTTGTTGCCTCTCAATTGTGTGTTTCCTGCTAACGGAGTAGGAGGTTATTAACCCTCTTGCATATATGCCTGAGATGTTTTCCAGAGCAGAGAGGGGCTACTGGATGAGGGTGAACTCAAAGGAAAGAAAGTTTTAGTTCTAAAGTAAAAAAAATTACATATTTGGGATCCTTTAAACTAAAAGGATTTAACCTCCATTGTTGATGCTCCTCGTCCAATATTTTAAGTTCAATATCTAAGTAAACAGCCGCATGATCAGAGATTTGATATTTCCAATTTTAGATGAAACAACAGCCTTCAGCATAGTTTTAGATGGGCCTTTATTGTTATTATTGGATGTAAAGAAGTAATCAATTCTTGAGTAACACTTCTGTGGGTTAGAAAAGAAAGTAAAGCACTCTCCATATATCCACCAAACCGAACTCCTCACAGGCATTACTAATTTGCTTAGCCTGTAAGGAAACAGATTTACCTATTTTGGGGAGCTTATCAATTAACGGATTCATAATACAGTTAAAATCCCCTCTCATAATAATATTCTCCTTTGAGAAACTTGATAGCTTTGACATTACATCTAAAAGAAAGTTACAGGAGTGGATGGGAGGACAGTACACATATAATATTATAAAATCTTCTCCACAGATTTTTGCTTAAAGGAGTTCATATCGGCCATATTTGTCCCTAATACTGTTTACTAGTGTAAACGGTAAGTTCGTCCTGACTAGGATACACTCCCCTGCTCTTAGAAGAAAAGGAAGAAGAAAATACATGTTCAAAACCTTATTGTTGCAGCTTTAAGTGTTCTTTTTCATTTAAATATTTCTTGGAGGAGAGCTATCAATAGTTCCCTTTTTTAAATATGATAATACTGTATTTCCTTTAATTGGTGAATGACTACCTTTAATATTACACAAACAGAATTTCAGCAAGTTATCAGTATTAGTTGATTATAATTGTGAAAATACCAATTATATAACTAAATACGCCAGTTCTGAATGCATCCATATTGTTAATGAGTGCAGCCATCCATCCATTTTCCTGACCGCTTCTTCCCTTTTGGGGTCGCGGGGGTACCGGAGCCAATCCCGGCTACTTATGGGCGAAGGCGGGGTTCACCCTGGACAGGTCGCCAGTCCGTCACAGTGTTATTGAGTCCCGGGGACAAAAAGAGAAGTAGGAAAAACACTGGAAAAAAAGAGACCCAAATCAATAAAAACAGAACAATAATTTGCAAATATAACAAATAATGCCAACATACGCAACATTTTGCCGCTTTTTAAGCTCATCTTGCACACTAAGCCATTTACTTTTAAGCATTCTCGCTCCCAACTCATCATATATGGATGTATGGTTCGGTTCCCCTCCACGTCACTTTTTGACGTTTTGGGTGTCCCCAACTCGTTTTTAAGCTTGCTGGCTGTTCCCATTAAATCAGGGATCCCAAACCTCCAGGCTGCATACCGGTGGGTGTCCGAGGGCTGCTTGGTACTGGGCCAAAGACAGGGAAAAAATGCATGCTAATTAGGGGTCCCCAACCCTCGGGACGCGGACTGTTACCATAACCGAGACATGGACCGGTACAAGTACCCCCCCCCGGTACCTGTTTCACTTATTTACATTAAATATTGTTTGTTTCATTTTACATTGAGGTGAATGGGAATTGACTGACTTGTGTGAAAGCTACACAGTGATTAACTGTTGAACTGTTCTGGCTCCAGATACTTTTGTTTTCACACGTGATTCAAACAGGAAGTCCAAATGTTGCTCTTTAACAGAGACTGACTCATGATGCGACTGGCCCTCCACTGATCACTCGATAAACTGCACTCCACTCAGTTTTGTTTTTAACTGAACCAAAGCCAAAAATGTGTCATACAGTTTTAAGTGGGGACACCCAGAACACCCACTACCACACACACAAACACACAACTCCTCACCCGTTCTCTCAGGATGAGCCAAACTTTTAACGGAAACTTACTTCATTGAGTTTGTGATCTCATTTTTCCATGAATATCCAAAGCTGCATGAGGTTGTGACATTTTTACTTACGGGTTCAAATGAAGAACTACTGGTGAGCTGGTAGCTTTGCCTCATTGCTAAAGTTATTACATCCCCTGTGAAGCCGCTCTGTTCTTACAGCGGTTAAACGAGACCCTGAAAAGGTTCAACTGCTCAACTGAGGCCAGTATCAGTAACCAAAAGGGGACAATCTATTTTCGGAATGGATGCAGATCATACGTGAACTCTGAACAAATGACTAATTTTAGGTATATAGTGGTGATTAGAAATAACTCTCTGGAGTCTCCTAAAAGTTTCAAATTCAAAACAGTGGGAATCGTTTCTGCAGAGTTCAGAGGGAGTTCTTTTTAAGACAAATCCTCCACTCTGATTCAAAGTTTGGTAGAAAAATATATATTTTTTCACAAATCACTTACCAAAATAAAATCTCACATTTATTTTTATTTTTTCAATGTTTGTGTTGGCACAGTTTGAGATGGTGCTTTTGTTTTTTTGGGGCCTAAAAAAAGTTGTGCAAAACTTCATATAAAAAAAAAAAAAATAAAAAAATCTAAGTCACTAATTGCCTATTTTTTCTGCCACGGTCATGAATGCGCATGCTGGCCATCAGGCGTCTACGGAAGCTGAAACTGAAGCGACCGACCCTACTTCTTTTATTGACTGTTTTTTTGTGATAATGAGGTCCACTGTCTCGTTATCACCAGAAAACGATTTTGTTTTCTCGTGATAACGAGATAATGAAGAATATACTATAGCATTCCTCTCCTTATCTGTTTAAGTCTCTTTATTTTGGGGATACCAACAAAAACAGCAGAAGAAAATACTCCACAAAAGTTATTTTTGTCTATTTTTGGATTTATTAGTGGAGCTACGCTTCTCAAACACCTTAATTCGGTCTCATGCATCAGCTACTCCCATTATAGTCTAAGTCAGGCAATCACTTGGATATTTATTTAATGCAAATAGACAATATGGCAATTTGAGTTTTACATGCAACAAGTTCCTGTATGTAGTTTTTCCACTAATCTAACTGACCATATGTTCTATAATTTCCTACTTCTTCTTAATAGAGGAGATTTACTGTGGAAGTGTGCTTTACTCAAATGGAGGAAATCTGTTCATTCAAGTGGAAACATGACTCTCCTATTTTGACTCATCATCTGCTGCAAGGAATGAGAGTGAAGCCACAGAAAATGCTCCAAGCATCAATTACATTTTAATATTTGACGAAGACTTTAGATGTCTCATATCTCCCAAACGAGATCAGGAATGCTTCACGGAGCAGCGTGACACAGAGCGGCACCGTGGCTCTGCAGGCTGAGCCGAGGTGGCCTTTTCCCCTCAATAGAGGCGCGTTTCAGCAGAATACTTTGAATCTGGTCAGTCAATGCTCCTTTTCAGCGGACACTTTCCCTTTGAAAGAGCAAAGGCGACCGATATGTAAAAAGCTGCTCTTCAGACTCCAGAAAATATTTAGAAAAACCAAAATAGCCAAGCACTTAAGGGGGAGAGAGGACATTTTTTTTTCCTCTAGAAAGGCGACCGGCGGTGTTTCTGCCTCTTCAAATCTTATTGGAAGGTGAAAAAAAATGTTTATTTTTTCCCCCCTTGGCCACAGCTTAGAAGTCCAAGGAATCTGCTGTCTGCCTCATTCCATCCTGCAATGGTTAGTGTTTGCCTCCAGAGTCATCAGGGTGGGGCCAGAGGGTTTGGCGGTGGTGGTGGGGGGGCTGATTGACTCTAAAAGCGGCAGAGGTTTCCTCAGGTCTTTGAGCACAGCAAGACCATCCTGTGCTGAGGCTGGCCAAACACCAGAAGCTACCCACAGCAAGAGAGGAGACGCCCCATCGTCTGACCGTCTCTGTCAAAATATTTGTCCCCCGCTGATGGAAGCTGTTTGTGTTTGTATTAAAAAAAGGACGGTCACTGGCACTCCATGTGTGGCCACTGCTCCAGCAGCACACATTCACTCATCTCACCTTCAGCGAGGAGAGAGCATGTCCGTCCCTGTCCGCACACTCACACACACCACCGCCAGACCACCCAGGCAATGAGGGGAACCATGAGAAGGCCACTTTATGCTCCCAGACAGCCCAGTTCGACCACAGTGGCGCCCCTCTAACACCCATGCAACCGCTATTACCCACGAAGCTTGTATGCATGTGTGTGCTTCAGCGTCGGTCAGCCCATCCGCCGGCACTGACAAATGTGTGCGAGCAGCAGTGACTCTTCTCTTTATATTCCACCAACCACAGGCTCCAGCACATTTAACTGGCCTAATTTGGTTAAATGGCTCCAGCGCTGCATCAGGCGTTTCCCATTTGCTACGTGGCAGACCTTCTCATCGGGTCCGGCCTCAGCTGTTGGATTTCCATCATGCTGCCGTGTGTTGACAGAAGCAGAACCAACGGCTCGTTCGGGGAAAGTGCTGACATTTATTCCGTGCGTTTGCGGCTCTGAGGGTTTGTTCGGAACTCGTCCCTCGGCTTTGTTCTATCCTCGTCTGCAGGCCCTCACCCAAACATGATGGAAATTGCCGGCGACAAATTAGCCACATGAGTTGAATAATGGTTACGGCAATTGATTGAGGGCAGCTTTCCTTGAGGGAGCTTTTATTGGTGCATGTGCATGCGTGCAGACTGATGTGCTGCGGAGCCCGCGGGGACAGCCGCATCACCGTGTGAGAATGGCATTTGTTTGTGTTCCTTATCAATTTGCTGTCAGTGATTAACAATCAGCCGCTGAAATCTTCTCTGATTGCGTTCCTGATGAGGGAGGTGGAGGGGATAGGAGAACTGCACCAACAAATCTGGAGCGGTGACTCATCTTCTGTGATGCTTTTCCAACCAAACCTCCCACCACGTCACGCACGCCAGCGCAGCTTTTTGATTGATGAGCTCTGCCATTGTCGGCTCTCATGCCTATGATCTTTAATAAAGTTTGTTTTTACACCCGGAGAGCTTGTTGGACTCGCTGCACTGCAGGAATGTTGCTCCATTGAAAGCTCGGCTGCTGAGTAATACATAAAAGAGCTGCAACTTCTTCTTTTTTTTTTTAGCTGCACCGGTCTCCCCCAGAATTTCACTCTTACGTTGTTTTTAACAGACCAAAATTACAAGGAAAAGTTGATGGGAAGTATTCTTAGAAACACTGTCATCATCGCAGCAGCAGCACCAGTGTGGGGGACAGAGCTTCCTTTTTACCTTCCCATTCTCCGTCCTGATTGGTCAGTGGGGGTGTGTGGACAGTGAGCAGAAGGACTTCCCTTCCAGAGCCTGATGACAGATCTAAAGGATGGCTCCCTATCCCCCTTGTTTCAAATAACTTCCTTTGACATGCTTGGGCACGCTGACAATGTTTTGAGTGAAAACAGCTTTCAGGGTTGGATGGGATACAAGCTTTCAACCCCTAGGGTGGGCTACTTCTTCAACTGCAGCTTTATCCCGCTGTGCAGGGAGCAAAAAAAAAAAAGAGAGGACCAAAAGAGAGACAGACAGACCCCAAGTAAAGCTGGGATTATGGACTGCACAAGACACCGAATCCTGATGAATCAAAACAGTCTGACGCAGCCTTGGCTGAAGCGCAGGCCTGCCTTTTCTCCAGCAGAAAGGAGGGGACACGCTGGAGCTTAGGTGTGTCATTGTTGACACAGACGAGGAAGAATGCCTGGACAGTTTGCCTCTTTTTCTGTGGTCTGGACTGTGTGTTTAAAGGCCATTTCGGGCAGTTGCATGTGATGTGTTTGGTGAGCTCAGACAAGCTTTTGTGTCTGCTCTCTGTCCTGCAGACCTGAAATCAGCCAGCAGAACACGTCGCACTGCTTTGTGTAAGTCACAAATCATTCGCTTTGACTCTGCATAAAAACACTGCTCCTGTTTTTAACTTTTTCTCCAAATGGTTGCTTTTAAAGGTCGAAGCCACAGAGGCTGGTGCATGTCAAGCCCTCTCAGATTTTGGATGGAGGTGGTGTTTGGAGGTCTGGACGAGGTGGAAGAAAATGGAAGAATTTGGTGGGATTTTTTTTCCCTTTTTTGCAGATTTTGTGAAATACTAAACTCAGAGAATCCTTTTAAATGGATCTGCTCTGCTGTAAACTCAGTCTACACAAACATAAAACCACCGTTCCTCTGTCTTCACAATATTTTATGCCACATACATGTGCTGAAGCTCCAAACTTTTTTCTGCAAAATTGCATTTTTAAAAAATCACTTTTTGAAGGTTTTTCCTTGTTTCATGCAGGGGTGGATCTACAGGGGGTCAAGGGGGCAGCTGTCACTTTTGAGCCAACATTGATATCATTATTGACAAAGATTAGGAAATCATAAATAAAAGCTATTTTAAACATTGCAAAAATAAAAAAATACAATAAAAACAAGACTAAATTTAGCTAAACTTTAATTTAAATAACATGTTATTATTTGCCACCCTTCCAAAGACTTCTACCCCCTCCTACCCTCCAAAATTAAATTTTCTAGCTCCACTGCTGGTTCCATATAATCCTCTGCCTTTCTAAGAATGAATGCACTTAAACTAATGCAAATGCCTGCAAGCAAAGAAAGAAACAAGACTGAAAAGATGGCTTTAAGATCATGTTTTTGAGTCGATTTTAGCTATTTCTTCAAGAAAACCAGATAATTGGTCTTACACATCGCGACACCATGACCAACGATATATGCTGAGTTCATACTAAAATCAAATTTTCATTTTTTTCACCTTATAAACAAATTGTTGGGTTTCAATTTTAAGGCTAACACAGATTATCAGAGAATAAAATTGACAAAAGATAGTGTAAAATGATTCTCAAATATGAGAGACGTTTTCATGTGGCCTTGCCTGAGTGATGACCAACTCAGGTGTTTTATGTATTCCCGTAAATAGGTAAAATATGTAAAATGGCTCTTATAATCTGTTTTGTTGGTGTTGTCAAGTGTGTTCGTCAATAGACTGACCCTCCTGTGTCAGGCCATTGACGATGGAACATTAGCCATTAGCGGAGGTGAATTCAACCCACTCTAAAGAAAGTATGTCTTAGAAAAAAGACTCAGGCTTTTTGATTTTGGCCAAATATTGTATAATCATAGTTAAAAGAACACTGTGAACAATTTTAAAAATGACCCAAATTTACACTCAATGAATGATTTCATTCATACACTAACTTACACCACCATTAGTAGAATCTGTCAGCTGAATGTGTCAAAAAACTGGCTTGACAAACATCTTAAAGATCTCTTTTCATAGGGTTTGAGCAAACTCAGATTAAAACCTGATTTCATGCATTTGTTTCTAAAAACATGACTTTCCATTAAATACACATTCCGAACATGTTCCCAATGTTTTTTTTATTATGTTTTTTCTGTTTTTTGACAAAAACAGAAAAACCTGTGAAATGGAAGGAATCTAATAGAAATTCACCTCTGACTTGTGGGCAGGACCAGTAGCATAGAGCTGGGGTCTGCATCTTTTAACGCTAAAAGAGCCGTATGATCCACTTTCTTGGACTAAAATCTAACGAGAGCCGCAAAGTCCACAGCTAAAATTTAGAAAAATACACTTTATTTCTGGTTTTGTGGCCATTAAGCCATTCCTTTATAAAATAGCTTTAAAATAATCTCTACAGTTGAATTTTTCTTTATTTAATTAACCAAACCAAAGAGCCACAACGGGGGGGGTACCAGAGCCTCAGGTTGGAGACCTGGCATAGGGCAACCCCGCCCCTCCTTACATCGCAAATACAAACAGCATTTTTTTCCCTGATTCACATTGATTTGAATGAAGAAATACTCAGAAAAGCAATTTTGGCCTTAGTTTTCTTCATATATGTCCTCAAAAATGAGAAAAATGCCACAAGAACATGTTAAAAACACGTTTTCATCAGATTGAGTCTTTGACGTCCTAACAAACTGCATGTTTTAGGTGTTCAAAGGTTTGCTTTTTGTCCCTCCTCATCTCTCTTACACTTTTGCTTTTTCTTTTCATCAACCGTCCTCTGGGATGAGTCGTCCTGATCAGGCCCATTGGAATGCTGTTATGTTCCCCCTCAATTGCCTAATCAGAGGAGATGGTGAAATCAATGCAGTGGATGGATCCTAACAGGAATCTGAAATGAAACACCAGCCAGCAGGATCAATCCGAGACTTTTGTGCGTTTCTGTGTGAGTGTAAAAGGCTTAAGAGATTCGACCTTCGGCAGGTCAGCAACGCTCGCCATCGCTTTTGGGAAATGAGGGGGGGGGTGGGTGTGTCGGGGGGGTGAGGGAGCAGGGTGTTAATTGGAGCTTCTACTTTGGTCTCCACAAACCATTTATTAAAATCGGAGCGGAGGCTTGAAGCTAAGTCAGTCTAACTCCAGCATGAAAAGACATCTTGCACAATCAATCATAGCCACCATGAGGGATGTGAGAGCTGAAATAAGGAACATTGATTCAGTTCACTGCAATTATGTAGGAAACCAAGGACAATAAAAAACAGCTTGATGGAGACGGCGGAGGAAGACGGATTCCCTGCGATCTGAGAGTCAAGATAAGCAGAGAAGTGAAGCAAAACCACATGCATGAGAAGTGAAGATGAGTGGCTTGTCACCATCTCTTCCCCATCTGGTCCCCATCTCCTCCGCCTTGATTCCTGTGATGTCACTCTGAGAGGAGATGGTACCAATTACAATCCAGATTGGAGGCATCTCCTGAACGGGAAGACGTGGGCTGTATCAGTAGTCTCCTAAAGTCAGGGTCGTGCACTTTAGAGGTCGTCACCTCTGCCACAGAGGTCAAGTGTGTTTGTGTTTAAGGTAATTTTTAAAGCATTGATCTTTTGTTAGGAGAGAGTGGAATTGCTTAGCTTATGCTGGTGTGAGTGTGCTTTATAGATGACAGTGTGGTTGGGAAAATTTAAATCTCCTCTGTCACCTCAGGAGCAAGACGAGCAGTGTTGGCTCTTCCTTTATTTCTTTATCACGACCAGAGACGGCTCCGGCGCTTTCCCAGAATCTGTCAGGGCTGGGCGAACGCAACGCTTCATCCATCACAAGAGCCAGCACCACAGGCTTTTCATTTTAGCGGAGAGGCCAACTTCAGAGGCCAAGCCCATTAAGTCTTCACTCCCGTGTCCCAGCGCCTGTCATTTGGCTCACATCAGCCCCAAAACACTCCTTCATTCTCGCAATTTTTCCCTTTTCTTCTCGTCCCATTTGTCTTTATTTTTAGCTTTTTTTCCCTTTTCAGTCTGCTGTCACTCCATCACTTTTCTCACCTCTAATGAGGAGAGAAGCTGCACTGAAAATAACGAGGTGATGCAAAGGGTGGCTTTATGAGCGCCGCACGAGCACACGCTCAAACGGACTTCTCCACATTGTCGGCGCACGCTTCAAGTCGGAATAAATATTAGTTTCCTAATAGAAACAAAACGTCAGACTTTAATTGCAGGTTTAGCAGAAGACTCCACTGTAATCGTGAAGCACAAATGAAAGAGTGAGGTCTTTGCTGCGGTTTTCAGCTGGATCTGTTGGATGAATGACCCTCCTGCCAATATCAGGTTTCTGCTGTTGTGCAATTCCTCCCCTGCAAAAAAAAATCATGTTTCTCTGTGTTTCTCTCATTGTTGACAGTCAGATTATGTCTTGGAATGGACCTTTACTTGTTTTTTTTTCCTCCTTCATCATCTCTGGCTATTTAAAAAACATGGAGGTTCTGGTATCACTTCCAATCATTCCACAGACGTTTTCTCAAATAGAAATCTGATGACTCAAAGCAATTTAGTCGTTTTCTGGCGCTGCAGAAAACTGTTGTGAGGCCGCAAACGAAGCATTTGGGCCTCATTTAAAAACACGAGACACTAAGGAGTCTCTGAAGTGTTCCTGTCAGAATGCTACATGTAACAAAACTCATGACTTAACCGAAGTTACTGCATACGGAGTACTTTTATGTAAAAGAAAAGAGGGTTTTACAACCTACAGGAAAGCTTCAAACTATTTTGACACTTTTTAATCAGTATTGTATGAGTTACAATCAAAAGCTTCAATATTTGTATTTATATTAAATGTGGATGAATGTTTACTTGAAATCATTACATGTTTTTAAGATAAAACAAAAGTAAAAATTATAATAAAACTAAATAAACACCTATTGAATTGGAAATAAAGCCCAAAATCTGAATTTAGGGATTGTAAATTTTTCCTAACAAGTCAGATTTTTGGCAATCATAAATATTTTTTGTGTCTGATTATAGTTTGCTGTCCTTATTGACACCCTGAAAACATAAATGTCTACTCCTAAAGCGTGCAAAAATGTATTACTGTTTCACATATTTTTCACTTTTTTTTTCTTTTATTGTTTTTTATGTTAATGAAACAATAAATCTATTTTAGATATAAACATGCTTTTTGTCATTTCATTGTGTTTGTGAAAAACTGTTAATTTTTAAAATAGATTTTTTTTTAATTAAATCAAGCAATTTTCTTGTAGAGAAGAGAAACTGGCGTTTACAATAATAAAAAAAAGAGTAAATGTGCAAAAGTAGTGTGTTCAATTTATGATCAATGATGTAAACATAATCAGTTTTTACAGCATCGAATTTGAAATAAAGATGTTGCTGTTTGTTTGAGTCAAAACTAAACTATCTACTTTATATTTGACTTTCTTTTTCCAAACAGCGCTTTTCCCTCCATAAATTATCAATAAATACTTAGGATCTGGTGTCATCACTCCTTCTCCACATGGTTTATGCAGAAAATGTAACTTAAATTTATTTTTTAACACTAATACCATGAAAGTAGAGATGCTCAGGAGTTCCTTTTTCAGGTTGATATTTCAGACGGATCGTGCATCTTGTGGTACGAGCACCAAATTCAGCATCTTAGAATCCCCTCTGTCAGAAAAGCACGTTATCAACGGGGAAAATCCAAAATGGCTGCCATTTGGAACGAAGTCCCAAACTTCAGGTTTCGAGTCAGCTTGTGAGACTGAAGTGGAACTCGAGTCCAAGTCCCCATGTCTGCATGAGAGTGATCTCAGTTGATTCCTACAGGATGCTGTTTCAGACCAGGTCTTGTTTTTCAAAATAAAACTCAACTAAGACCTTTTTCAGCTTTAGTTCCCGATTCTCATTTAAAGTTGTACCATCAAATTAGACTTCTGTTCTCATAAAATCGTAAAAATTCTTGACATTTCAGTCCTTTAACGTGAGTTTTTAAAAAACTTTTGACTCTGTTTTATGCAGCGGTATTTCCTTCTCAGAATATTGCTAGTTTGCAGTTATAGTTCATCATGGTTTGTTCTGTAACTGCAGCCAAAGGTTTCCACTGAAAGCTGCTGTCAGTGGTTCCCATCAACACGAGGAGTGGAAACGTATGATCTATGCTTCCGCACACTCTCACATGGTTACGGTTTGGAAATATGTGTGCTTACAAATAATTAACTTTTTGTGTTTTTCTCCTCTGACATGACAGGGCACACTTTGAAAGTGTTTTATTTAGATAAAAGTAATTTATAATTTTGGATGAGTACAGACTATTCTGTTGAGATCCTGCTGATAAGTGTCATCCCTCCAGCTCTTCATTGCAAAACACGCCACACACTGTAGTTACTCACATGTAGTATCTTAAGGTGCTGCAGCCACAGCTTGCCTCTTATTACACATGATCAGACATGAATTTGATTTTGCCGTCGAATTTGCATTCCGTCATTGTTGCTGTGCCAAGACTGAGGCTGCCAGTAGCGCAGCCTTTAAAGTAAACATGCTGCGCGTTCCAGCGAGGTGTGCGATTGTGGTGCTGTGTGTTCTCACACGGTGTTTTTTTGGCAAAACTCCATGAGTCCGCTTCAGACCGAGAGTATTGATCTGGAGTCAGATGAATGCTCTCTTTGAGGCGTTGCGTCTCCCTCTTATCCTTTTCCACCACCCATCCATCCAGGAAGGAAGTGGCCGTTGCAAAGCCCCCAGCTGGTGAGTTTGGAGGAAAACAGCCTCAGAGGCAGCAGAAAAGGCGTTCTGACCAAAGAACTTCTTTACTTTCCTCCTCCTTTCAAAGTGTTTACATAATGAACATATTGAACGTGTTACTCCTCTTAAGTCCTACCCAGGCTAAATAGAAGGCTAGACCTTTATATTAAAACATATTTCTTAAATCATATGATAATTAAGCCAATTACAACTTGTTTATGAGCCCATTTTAGGGTTATGGCCACTTTGGGCATGCCAATGAACAATGTGGATCTTGTTTGGCTGCCCTTTGAAGTGGTTTGGCTGTTTGGAGGGTCCCGTTAGCTGGAACTTTTAAATAGTTGCTTTTTTTTTTTTTTTTTTCAATCAGCCAAAGCCGTTGGCTCCTGGAAACCCGAGGGGAAACATTAGCAAATTTTACACAAAAACACACATTCTGTTTTACATTTTGTCAACCACATCCCATGTAGAAGCCGCTCTCAGTGGAGAGCGAATGAGCTCCACCTACAGCCATCAGGCGTCTGTGAGCTCAATTGGAAGTTTGATGCAAATGCAAATTATACCTCATTGATTATCGCTACAATTAAAGGTACAAGCCTCAAACTTTTTGCTTTTTACGAACCATCAAAATCAGAAAACTGTTTGGGAATTTCATCCACAGAGTTCCTCATGAAGATTCTCCTCCTTCCTCTTTTAGTTCAGAGAAAGCTTTCACAAACCACTGGTAAAAATGTTAATGGTGCTCCTCTCGCACACCAGACCAAACACAACAAGCAAAAAGCACTTATGTCAAACAGCATCCTTCATTACAAAGGAAAGAGAACATCTTATTAACTCTAAATAAGCCCCACACCTATCGTAAACACCTATATTACTGTAATGCTGTCATTAAGCGAGCAGGAGGAAGCCTCTTAGTCTGATAAACTGCTAACAGTTCTCCATTTGCTTTGGGCTCAAATGATTTAATGGCCTCATCTGTTCTGTGATATTAAGTTTTTGCTTCAGCCACAATGTAGGAGCGTCCGGAAGTGGAATAATATCAAGTTTGTTCAAGTTTTTCCTAATTAAACTTCTAAAAGTACTTCAACAGTACATAAAGAGCACCAAAAGTTAAATAAAAAAGAAAGAGATTTTGTATAAATATAAACAATTATATATATTTAGTTTTAATGTACAATTCTCCATTTATTAACTAAAAATGACATTTATTTAGGTTTAGATTCAGACTTTCTCACTTTTACATAGTCATTTGATCAGCAGGGGAAACTTATTGTTGTCACTAAAGAGGAAAAAAGAATTCAAACTGAAATTTGGGTTAAAGATTTAGACTAAAAACGCTAAAATAAATGAATAAAACACCCCTTTTGGAAAGATGTCTTTCAGACCCAGTCAGGGAACAAAAACGCAGCTGCAGAATTATGAAACATTTCTTTATGATAAACTGAACAAATCTGAAACTTTTATCTTGAATACCAAAAGCACCAGGGCTGGGTACAACTGCCAAAATGCTAAATCCATATTATTTCATTCAGTTTGTTAGGTTCTGGTGCTGGAGCTCTATAAAAGTCAATGAATGCTAGTTAGAGGATCAGCTTTAGGCCGGACCAGGAGAATCAGGATCCTAATCCAGGTCCAACGAACGCAGCAGAGGTCACAACAAAAATCTGTCTAAAGAGGAAATAAGCCGAAGTAAAGGGCAGAAATTGGTAGAGGTGTAACAATTCATTGACTTAATCGGTGAAATGATTTCTATTCCTATGATCCAATCAGATCAATCTGTCTGAGACAAGATTTTAATCAAATCAACCTCATCATGAATTGGTTTTCAAATAAAATAAATCAATTATAGTCAATACTAGAACAGTAGATTTATTTTACCGTGAGGTAAACACGAGCAGGGTGACGTCACAGCTGACAACACATGTGATGACAGCAAAAATGATCAAAAATGATCCAGCCATCATTACATGACATCAACACTTTGAATTTTGCAGAGACGTGACCATACAGTGTGGTATAATCAGAGGTGGACTTACCATTAGACATAGGTGGGCGACTCCAGCTGATGTGGAGCAGCACTGAGTGAATCACAAAATCAATATCATTGAATCAAAATGATTTAATTTGATCTGTCATTAAACAAATTTCAAGTTTTTAATCTCAAATCATTTTTGGTGAATTAAAAATAGTTTTGTCATATGACATGAAGTGAACAAAGATGGAAGTTTTATTGTTAGTGGATGAATTCTTTCATTAAAAATGTATGAAAAGCTGGTTTTTGTTTTAAAATTCTGACTTTAAAGCCCTTGAAGCAAATATCCATCAAACCTCTTCTGCTCCAAAATTACCTTAATTTAACATCTACTTCAAAGCAAAAACGTATGTGAGTTTTTTTTTTTTCATAGCTGGAAATATTTCAGGTATTAAGGGGTTAAGAATAGTTGTAATTAAATAAGTACAAATCGTTTAAAAACAACTTTCAACAGCAGTAGTTATATATTCCTGGTTTAAAAAGGAGGGATTGTCACACCAAAGGCACATTTTAGAGAATTTCCGGTCTCCAAAATACTTAAAACATTCGTCTTCACTCTGTTTATACAATTTTCATGGATTAACGTTAACATCAGACGAACAAAAGTTGTAGCCAGGAAGCAAAAATAAACAACCTCAGCTGACTTAGATTATCCAAGCTGCTCAGATATTGATTTGTAGGCTTATAACAGAGAATATGTTGTTGGATATAAAAGCTTCACAGGAGATTTCTCAGATGTACTCATGTCACTTTGCATGATATAGCTACGTTTTTTACTTGTTTTTCAATGAGTTCCTTCATATTTCTGCTTTCCAGAGGCTATTTGGACATAAGTATGAAACTACATTAAAACTGACAACCAGAGAACGAAAAAGCTGCACAGCGTGCGTCACAAGGTTTAGAGAGTGACGTTTTTATTGCATTTAACGCACAATTTTACATGGTAATGCACAATTAACACAGTGCGGTGTGAGTGAATTTAGACATACGTGAAAGGGATTTTTGTGTCTTATTTGATCAAGTTAAATTCTAGTCATCACGATGGCTTTGAGGCAAAGTTCTGTCCTATTTTCATGAACATGTGCTAAACAAACCTAAATATCTGCAGCTTATGGAAACACAAACACAGCAGTGGGATGTTCCTATCCTTGCTCAGGTGAGCGCTGAGGTGAACTTTAAGAAAAATACAGATTATGCGTCCAACCACACAGAGACTCAAACAGGGCTTCGTACTTCTCAATAATGTCTAAACAATCAAAAACTTTGCTTTCTCTAAAGACACACAGGGTTCCCGCGGGGTCTTAAAAGGTCTTATAAGCATTGAATTTATGAATTTGAAACTTAAATAGCTTTAAAAATCATTGAGTTTTGATATCTGAGTCTTAAAAATTGTGCTTCTTGAAATTTTATGCCAAAATTTGACATTTTTTGACCAAAGTAAGTAAGGAAACATGTGGAAAACCAGTTGTTCTTCCGCCAGTTTGACAGCAAGATAAGAAGCAACAGTTTTGATCTTAAAATGGGAAGAAATTAATAAAATGGGAAATAATGTGTAAAATGAGAAATAGACTGAGAAATTTATTGTTGACTTGCATGGTCTTAAAAGGTCTTAAGAATCTAGTACAGAGGTCTTCAACCTTTAACACTTAAAGAGCCATTTGGGTCGATTTCTCACTAACCACAACCCAGTAGGAGCCACACATTCTTTACAGAAATAAGACTTTGTATTTATGTTGTTGTTATTTTACGAGAAATATAAATACAATATTATATTTTGGTTAAATAAATCAAACTTTTAGATAAAATCTATTTTTTTCCCAAATATGAAACAGTTAATATCTTTTAATAGAGGTTCACTGGGCTTCCTTTCAAAATAAAAGACTTCCTATGTCACAAATGATCATTTGGATGGAGCAAATCTAGTGATACGTACTACTGCCGCTCTGCAGAAACTATGTCCTAGAAAATGAAATTGTTTTCTGCTTGTTTTTCTTAAATTTTGGCTAAAAACAGCATAATCATAACTAAAAGACCATCTTTTATCCTTGTAATTTTTCTCAGGCAGACTTCAAAACCTTTCATCGTAAACAACGTGGGACCATGATTGAACAGAAAAATAAAATAGGTATGCAGGAAATATTTACCCAACTTTTCCTGTTTCTTATTGTGTTAGACAAAGAGAGAAATGTTACTTAAAAGTAAAATAGTAAATGTTTTATATTCTGAAAGCACATTTTAACATGTTTTGTTAAAATGTAGGGTTTCATCTCAATTTATAAATCTATGCACTGCCTGTAACATCCATCAGTGATGCTGCTGTTGCAGCGTTACACAAGAGATCTTTGATTTTTGCATATCAATGATTTGGCCCACCCCAGTAAAGAGCCCACATGCCTTCATGCACTCATTCTTCTGGTTAACCATTATCTTACATCAGGTTTAGTGTGCTGGGCCTCGAGCCAGATCAGTGCTGAGGAAAATTGGATGATGAGAAGAATGTGTTGGGGGGGCACGGCCCAGACCGTCTCCAAAGGATCGGTATTATATGCAGCGGCAGAGCAGGTCCAGCTCGGAGTATTTTTAACTGTCAACGCTAAATGCCTCATTCAGGCCCGGTCTGCATCCCCCACCCACCTCAGAACCTCAGTCGGAATACCTTCACTTCTGTGTACACAGCACCGCAAGCGGGCCTGCCAGCTGTTTACACATGCACACCCTCAGACTTCCACACATGATCCACAAGCTGAAATATGCTGCTCCTTTGGAATGCCAGAGATGCTCACAAATCCCTTTTTGCAAGTCCAAGTCAGCCTGAAGTCATTGAAGTTTAAGTCAAGACCCGAGTGACAAATGAAGTCAAGTTTTTAAAAAGAGACACAATGATAGGCAGTCGTTGTTTCTGCATTCACAAAACTTTGAAAAGAGCTTTTATTTCTGGAGCTATGTCCTCAAACTAAAATAAAATAATAAATAAACAAACAAATATTGTTCACAAGTCCAAAACCTCAAACCACAAGTCCTTGAGGTCAAGTCTTAAGTCAGCATGTGAGACTGAAGTCCAAATCCACATCACTGCAGTGATGTCTAACGAAAATGTAATCACACGCAATCTCTACAAAATACTGACGCACGCTAAAACACAAAAGGTTGGTCTCACAAGCTGCCAAACTGCTATCACACACATTCGTACGGTGGCCCTTAAGCCCAAATCACTTAATGGAAAACCATATTTAGGCTGTAATTCAAAAAGCAAAAAAACAAATGTAAAAAATTATATTTTAGGAATCAAAGCAAAATTCCAGACATAATTCCAAAAAATTGAATATATGAACCCTAAAAAGTTGGTGGCCGTGATCCTTAACAGGTTTGTGCATTGGTGTGATTTGCACTTCAGGGCCACCGTACAATTGGAATGAGACCTGCAGGAAACTAAAGAAATCACAGGTGTGGCTGTTGGTGTCTGCACTGCAACAAGTACAAACTCTCACTTTACCTGCTGTCTAGTTCTCCCCTCCCATCTCAAGATGGAGGAGATAATCTAAACTACTTGTGATGACATGGGATACTTTTTAGAGCCAGCCAGAGAGCGATCAATCACTCGGGTGAAACAGCTTTATGATCTTAATGAATTTCTCCCACGCCATCTCCGATGCAAAAATGTTCAGACATAGCCAGGAGTTGTTTTTCTGTCTGAACGCAGACATCAGACATGTTTCCTGACTGATCATCAGCAGCAGTTTCTTGTTCTCATTCGCACATTTGCTGCTCTGTTAGAAACATTGCATCACCTAGAACCAGCAGCCGCCTCGCTCTGCCTTCTCCGCCGTTGGTCCCTGAGTTTGCTCGATGCTAATGAATGAACGTGGGGAGCTGCGGCCGGGCCGCTCTGTATTTTTAGGGCCGTGCGTCTGTGGTCTGTGCGGCCAGCCCCAGCCAGAGGAGCCATGGGGGGATATTTTTGGCCACAGGCTGAGCTGAGCCCAGGCCCACACAGAATCGCTGACAGACCCAGGCAAAGAGGGAAAAAAGGGATGTTTTCCTATTGAGAGGAAACCAGGATGTGATTATGGAGAGCTTGAGAGGAACCGAGAGAAAAGGCAGATGACTGTTCGCAGCAGAGATGAGGATGGAGGTGTTTTTCTTTAAAATCACTTCATCTCAGAACCATACCCACTGTCACATTTGCAGTTTGATCTAATAAGAAGCTGTTTCTCCAAGATTGAGTTAATATGTTTTTGCGTATAGAACTAAAAGCTTATTATTTCAGATAAAACAAATACGTTTTAGATTATTGTCTCCTTTTGTGGCTACTTTTGACCTCATTAATGATTGTACAGATTACCATAATCTTATTTTTGCAACTTTCCAGATGCTATTTCAGTTGGCTCACTGATTGGTGCAATTTGCATGCTCCATGTAATGTGGATACAGCTCTCATGCTATGAATCCCCATATTAATATTTAATTGCCATCAAAGTGTGTTTTCAAAGTATTGGGTGACACTCCGGTCTCTCGATCCAGTCACGATAGAGCTGATTCCGGAGCGGGATGAGGAGCGTTGTGCGGTTCCAAAGAGACGAGTTTTCGGTCATTTTATCCCCCCCTCCTCGCGGGCTGGCACCTGTAGAGCCTCTCCAGCAACAGTAAATCACGTGACCATTTCCTCGAGAAGAAATCCTAATCCTCGTGCCAGATCCGTCCGGGCGCAAGCAGCTGCGTCGACCCAAGACATGCTGAAACCCGAGGCGGCAACATTAAGAATTAAAACGCTAGAAAGTGGTCCCCGTGCTCGCCTTGTTTTGTCATCAGTGTTCCATTAGTGTCACTTTATTCCACGCCTCTCCTCCTTCTTCCCTTTGTGTGTTGAGTCAATATCGGGAAAGCCTGCCCGTTTCTGCCCAAATGGTTACAATATACCTTCTTCACGCCTAAAGAGCTGACAAAGGTTGTTAGGCTGACCTGAGTTCTGGACAGTTGAAAATTCCCAACAGATAAACCAAAGGCGATGTAGATGTAAGGGTTTCAAGCCAGAAAGTGTGACAGGGTTCACTGAATTTATTGTACGTTTCTAAATAAACTCTTGTTTCTCAGCTCGGCGTCTTTGCAGAGCTGCATCTCACTTCCTGGACAGTGGCCTTGGTGTTTACGGGCCTGTCATGCAGCAGGAAGCTGCATGGATATAATATCTATGTGCGGCTCCAGCCGGCGGCCACTGTGGTGATGTTGAAACAGAAGCAGACCTGACACACAGCTGCTGTTTATGATGTGGCTCGTCCACCTGGGCGAGCCGCAGCCACAAGGCAGCCAAACCTCCAATCCACAGATCTATAGTCCTGACCAGAGTTGTTTTGGGAGAACTCAAGCTGGGTCTGGCCCAGAAAGTGAAGTCCCCACTTTTCAAGCTAGTTTGGGACATTTCTTTACTGCCATGCATCCAATATTTTACAGATTTTAATCATTTGCAGTTGATCAGCTCTATCTGTGTGAAAAGTTGGGTTTCCCTCATATTTGAGAACTTTAAATATTATCAAACATGTGACTCATTTTGGATTTTTAACAAAATGAAAACACCAAGCATTTGTGAGAAGTTGTGTGAAAAAACAAAGCCATTTTTAAAAAAGCACTTGTTGCAGTTTGCTGTTTAGGAGAGTCCAGATCTTTGTTACCAAAGTGCTACAAAACCTAACAGGATTTTTTTAAGTTATCTTAAAATAGACCATCAGACTCATCATGCCTCAGTTACTCTTAAATGTGTGAACAATTCACCTATGATATCAGAATTAAATTAGGTTTATAGTTTCTTTTTTAAAAAAGCACTTTATTTCAGTAAAACTAAATCTAAAGCACCAGAAAACTTATGATTAACAATCTTTTGAACAGATAATTGGACAAATAAAATGAAAAACATTTGACACAATTATCCACATTGAATTCCATCAGTTCAGCTGTTAAGCACAGTGGTGGAAGAGTCATGATGAAGCCAAATAGCTACGCTCTTGATACACCAATCACAGACTCTAAATTAAAAAACACTCTCCTTTATGTGTCACGTGTTCTGCAGTCAAAAAGTGAGGATTAGATGGTAGAAGTTCAGTTCTGACAACAGTACAATCATTTTCCTAATCAAAATGATCATACAACGCATGTGACCTGCCCTCTAGTTGTTTTTGGTGTTCACATCCCGATACCAGCGCATATCTGCCACCTTCAGTTGGAAGAGGCTTGGTACGAAATGTTAAAGCGATGCAAATCTGGTGAATCTTGTTCCAGGTTTTTTCTTTCACAGCTCTATTCCGATAAATGAAATTCTTGGTGTCAGAGTTCCGTCCAGGCATAATTATTAATTTCTCCTCCATGATCGCTTTGGTTGGTACTTCTGTTAATTAATAGGGATGCCATCCATGCATCACCACCAAATCCGAGTCCCTGATTGGTCAAAGTAAAACTGGTTTACCTTTCATAGTGCGTTTAAAAGGCCGTAGCATAGCTATGTGTGAATGTGAGAGTTTTGAAGCCTGTTGACATAGACTTTTCATTGGAAGTGGTTGCATGAATACAAATTACCATGCGCAGTGTGAATAGAAAACCAGCAAAAACCCAAAACTTAGAAGGAAAACAGTGTTTGATTGTAGAAAGTAGAAGTGAAGATTTTTAAATTTGCCGTTTGTCCAAAATTTTCCACCAAGAAGATACAAAGTTTTAAAGTTGACATTTTGACTCTTGTGCATTCATGTGTTATTCTGTAGTTTTTATCTCTAGAGCCTACAATACACACAAATCTTTGTACTAAAAAAGATTTTTCTGTTTATTGACTTAAAAAAAATCACATTTATATGCAAAATTGTTTAAATGCATGAATGGGGTTATTTCTTTCATGGATTTATTAGATTTTTTGGGTGAGAAGTTTTACAAACTTCCATAAAGGAATGTCCAGTTAAACTGCATTTTTTATCAAAACAACTAAGCTAATAATTTTTATTCATCTTGATCAGCTCCATTCCTGTAAGATAAACAGGCCGCCTGTCACCAATTTTCCACTTTTTTCTCCAAAAAGATCTAAATTTGCATCACTGAGAATGTACAATGTAATTTTATAACATATAAGATATTTGGGCCAAAAAACTGAACCTAAAATTCTTAGACACATGGTGTGTGTAAGGCTTAAAAACAGTTCAAACCTCCATGTTTTTTTGTGCATTGCAGTGATATGCATTACTAACACAGAGGCAGTAACAGAGCTCTGAACTCCCCGGCCTTCACGTCATCTTCCAACATCAATAAATACAGCAAAATAGCATTAGCAATAACTTCAACGATATGACCAGGCTCTAATATGATAGAATTAGTATCAGTGTTTTAAGGTTTGGCCATTTAGGTGAAATTCTAAGCCGGGCAGGGAGTAATTTGGACACAGGGAAAATTGATTTTGACCATCAGCACTTTCTCATTTTCAAACAGCGCCTGCGGCTAAACGGGTTAGCCTGTTAAGCACATTACACAGGTAGCCTCTCCTTTCCTCCCCAGTGATTATATGTCCACCTTGAGAAATTGATATTTCTTGCAAATAAGAAAATTATCATATTCCATGACTGCAAATAGAAATGATGTCCGGCTTTTATGGAGTTTCTGAACTCAGAAAAGGAGGCCGAGGTACATTTTTCTTTTTTTTCTTTTTTTGAGGGTGGGGCATGCGTATCAAATAACCCAAGCTGTATTGGCAATTGGGTGCTGTCAGGCCTCATCAATAAAAGAAAAAAATCTGGTGAAAGACTGTAAGTGGTGCAGGGAAGAAGGCATGGAAGTGCAGTTTTCTTGTGGCTTGAGCTGGAGTGTCATCACCAATCTGCATTGGTCCATTTATCATGACTGCACAAGGAAAGTAGGAAAGCTTTTGTCTCATTCTCTCTATCATTAGTTTTTAAAATAATTTAAAGATGAAATTGTTTTCCCCAACTTAAAGTGGAGGACTCGAACCAAAGCGTGAGTGCCACGATGATTATTGAGGCTGTTCCAGATCCACTCACTGGGGCATTCCCCTTATGAAGACTAAGAGACTGCCAGCCGACAGCAGCTGGTTTAAGTGGAACCACATGGACGAACCTGATAGTGGAGCTTTGTGACCAAAGAAGTTAACCTGCTTCATTCGGCTTACACCAGAGGGATTCTCTTGAATGTTCCTACCTGATCACACACTCATACCACCTCGATTCATCCCTACAGCCTCCCATGGTTTTCTGCGGCCACAAGAGTGGCCAACCGATCAGCAGCGTTTACCGGAGGACCGGACGGCAAATGAACAACACCAAACACACTAATGGGGGGAAGACAAAGCCACAGACCACAGACATCCAGTAAACAGCAGACCATAATCCACAAGATGTGTGCTCTCTGCTCCATTTGACCGTGCAGGTACACCAAACACGGTTGTGACTTCCTGAAGTCTTTTGTGTCTTCTCCCCCACTTGATATGTGGCTAAGGTAACTTGAGTAACTCCTGACACAAGATTACATAGACAGGAAGTTCTGCTGCTGTGAGATAGCACTGGTGCTTCTCCTTCGTGGATGTTTGCGGGTCAGCTATTGGGGAGAAAGTCTGTCTGTCTTTGTGACGTGCCCTGCAGCCATGTGTTTCCAGTTATGGCCCGCACTGAGCAGAGGTTAAGTGAAACTACCTGCTCCTCTGTGTCTGGCGATTATTTGTTTTGTCCGCGGCACTGCCAGATCATAAAACACTTGCGTCCACTTTCCTCGTGCTCCCTCCCCCTCCAGTCCCTGGGGTTCATTACTGTTACGCCTGGATGTGTGGCTGTACAAGCCTGCCTTTTTAATGTCATACCGCGACAGCTCACTGAGGCTTTCATTGCCGACACAAGCCAATATTTCACAAGCAAACTATTATACACTTCAATCTTGATCCAGAAGGATTCCTGCCCCCCCTCGCTTTTCACAGCCTTGATGATCCCGAGTCTGGAATTGATACAACAAATAATGAAAAATGAGGTTTCTGAAGGCAAATGGGATGAGACATGAAAGAGGGCTTGAGTGCTGGCTCTGGTTTCCTGTCTGAATGGCTGTTAATTAATGGAGCAGACGGAGGCCATAATTCTCCGCTGGACTGAAACTGCCACAACATGAGGCAGGTTAGCCTGCTGCACAATGGCTAGCATTACTCCAGCTCTGTGCTTTTCAGTTGAAATATGCTCAACAATTTATAAAAAGATTGAGTCAAGATCGACCAAAGTCAACATTCCCTGATGTGAATCTGAATCAGATGTGTCTTTTGTTGTACCGCTTCCTCCAAGAAAACATGTCAACAACTTAAAGGGTAACCAAACCCTAAATTAACATTTTACCTGTACAAATGGGGCTTTAAAAGTGCTGTCTGTTGGTGATTGACGAATTTTTGAGAAATTAAAATAAACTTGTTGAATTCTTGAACATGTAGTCAAAAACCGACTGTGCCCTGCCCCCTACAGGTTGAATTACATTTGAATTTCGTGATTGGTCAAACCATTCAAGTTCCACGTCATTTCAGAAGTACCACGTCAGGACCGGTAGCTCCAGTATTAATTACATCCCTGTTCCCCTCTGATTGGATTTTCACATTTCGGCTGTGGGTGGAGTCGACCTCCGACTTCACTGTTTGATTACCCTTTTCTGATATGGTCTTGGAATATATTGCAATATGTATCGTATTGTGACACATGTATTAGAATATTTATTGTATCGCCAGACTCTTGGCAATAAACACCCCTAGTTCCCAGTGGGTTTTTTTTGCCAAAATCTAAAAACTTGTGTCATTTTCTAGCACTTTTTTGGTATAGCAGAGGTAATTCATTGGTAATTACCTCTTAGTTCTAGGAGAGACTGTTGCCGTGGAGTAAACCTGCCAACCCTTCCCGACATCCATCTGTTTACGTGCTCTCCCACTAGCTTACAGCCCCTCACACCTCAAATCTAACATTACCAGTGCAACAAAAATGGCTATCAACATTGGAGCTATCCAGTCATTCAGTTTTGAGTCAGATGTCAACTCAAACGAGGAAAAGGACATGGATCTATTTGTCTGCAAGTGGATGCATCAGAGTGAAGCCTTCTTTAGTAACTTGAACGTCACACTTCACTTACAAGGTTTTTTCAACTGCATTTTCTCGATTGATTCACAACAATTTGAATAAAGAAACACTCAAAAATGCTATTTTAAGCTTAATTTTCTTTATATGCCATCCATCATGAGAAAAATGCTACAAGAACATGTAAAAAACATCAAAAACACAATTTTCATCTGTGTGGGTCTTTAATCTCTGGTATGGTCATCAAATATAACTTGGAAAAAAGTACTCAACAGTAATGTTCAGTCTTTTCTCATGGAAGATCATTGTCACCTCCGTTAGACTCTGATTAAAGTAAATGAATGAAATAAGATGCAAGGAAATTGAAATGATTAGTTTTGGAACAGAAACGTCTGGGCCGATAGAGTGATTGCTTTCAACTGAAAACGAGAGTTCAGTCAAGCAGGCAGGAAGGCAGGAACATACCAGGATAAGAGTAAAATTACTTTGATCTGGCTATAAAATCTTCAGTTTGCAGCAGATGAGATGTAAATCCTTATTTTTAGCACACTTCCACTTCTCTGTTGTCCTCAGCTTTTGGGCTTGGGTGTAAACGAGACCACATTCCCAGTGGGGACAGTTAAGTCCCTCACCAAGGGAAGTAATCAGGCCCAAACCTCCAAATGATCAGTGTCGTCCTCTTCCCTCCTCATCCGACCGGAGCCTGGGAGTGGTGGTTGGTTTATCCCATCCTCACCACACAGTCTGGGCTGGGGTTCTCCACCAAGCATCCACACTTGACCTGGAGCTGTTAAAGTGTGACACCATGGGGACTCCAAAGGCTTTGCTCTGCTGCTTTTAGTGACATTTTAAGTATTTGTGAGAACTTCTCAGCCTCACACAGAGACTAAAAGACCACAGTGTTAACATTAGCCATAATTCAAAGGAGCAAAAATCATCAAATCTGCTTTCTAAGGAAAATAACAGTCAAAATTATAGCTGTTTATGCTCACTGTAGGGTATTTGTGCATGTTTTGAGTCATTCTTCAAGTATGACTCTAAACATGACAATAAAATAATAGTGTGTACTCTCTATCACAACTGATGTTTGCATGAAAATAAATGAAAATAGTATAGATAAAAAAGAAAAACAAGAAAAACTAAACATAAAAAATAACTTGTAGAACTTACTTTTGGGACATCTGCAAAAAAATCTCCTATTTCTTTGGATCATTTCCGTCACAGTCTTTGTGTAGATATTTCTAAAAGAATCGACAATGTTTCAATGATAACTGATTTCATTTTAGATTTTTCTGTTTTTCTATGATCTGTCATAAAGAATGACCTGTCAGCCAAAAATGTCCCTGTTTAATTCTAGCACAAAAGACATAAAGTGAATCCGACATAAAGACTGAACCAAGTTATCAGTCTTATTTAGGGCATATTTATGCTTTCAGGTTTGATTCACACCAAAGCTGTATCTGTGGATACAGATAAAGTCTTCTTTGTTGAATGTTCTATTGACCAAACCAGTGGTCCAAATCCTCGTCCGCCTAAGAACATGGGTCTTTGCGTACTTGTAAATGAACTCTGGTGCATTTTCCCCGAGCGAGAACATACACTAGAGGACTAAGCAACAGAATTGCACAAAAGGGTAAAAATATTTAATTATTTTTTATTTTATTTTAATAAAATCCTCCCCTTCTCAAATAAACAGGTGGTCCTGGTGGTCCTGAACAAGGTGCACTGCTGGTCCCCCAAAGTGGTAGAGATCCTTTTCATGCATTCAGGTACAGCTTTTATGCCATCCGTTGGCTCATGCTCCTTCACCCAGGTCCAGACCTCACGCAGAAGATACTCCAGGATGATGTCCTCTTTTGAATGCTGCTCCAACACACACAGTGGTAAATCTCTGTAGGTGTTTCACCTGCTGGCAGTGAAACCGCTCGGAACTGCTGCTTGAGAGTTTTAGGTGAAATTTCAAATTATTCCAACAAAGCAACTTTAAGGTCAGTGTATGAGTCTGCTTTTTCCCTCATCATCCTCTTTTATCTGCTTCCCACTTAAAATTAGGAAAAATTTTGCAGCTAAACTCAGGGCTTAAATCCTTGTATTTTCCACATCCCATCACAGTTCTGTGTTTCCTCTGCCGGAGTCGTACATGAGCCCCTGTTGGGTCAGCGCCACGTGCTGCCTGACTTCTCTTCACATCATATCGCCACTACAAAGCCATGGGCTAGATGATGTTGGAGGAGTCGATGCACAGAGAAGACGGGGTTCAGATTTAAAGTATTGTGCATTAAAAGTGATCAAATGAGGGCAGAGTGAAAAGCGGTGCTGGGTGAGGCTGTGGATGTCATGGCTGACTGCCAAGCAAGAAGCTTCAGGCCTTTTCAGTTTTTAGCAGTGCACAAATTATTACATGTAACAGTGGCCAAACCCAAACCACCATGACCAAGAGGGGAAGTGACATCATTCTCCATGGCTTGGCAAAGAAGAATGATTATACTGATGGCATTATAATAGCAATGGCGTCGGTCTGAGGGATCGCTCCTCCAAGAGTTAGTTAACCACGGGGGAACGAAATGGCAGCATCATGAATAATAAGGAAAAGAGTCTGCATCGTTTATCAGGTAAAGCTTTATTTAACCTCCTTTATGACTTTGTTTTATGGGGCCTATATTTTAAAACTTGGACCTGAAACTGGTTTCATGTCTGTACATCTTCTTTCCAACCAAATTTCAATTTTGGACAGGTATGCTGTATGGCCCAAATTCGCACCCTTATCCATCAGCAGCTCTGCTCCTCTCAAACAAATAGGACTCCAGAAGCATCCCAAATGTGTGTTTATAAACAAGACTAAATATTATTGTGATGTCTGAGCTGAATTCGATAGATTCCTCCTCTGTCAGCTGCGCGTCTGCTGCAATCTGATCCGAAATTACATTCAACAGCAACTGGAGACGAGCACGGCCCATTCCGTCTGTGCTGAAATGCTCTTGCCCCCTCTCTAACTTCATCACAGGGGCTCGCCGGAGCTTGTGAGGGGCCATGGGAGTCTGAAAACACTTTGGTCCATTACTCAGGGAGAGACACTAACCTGGAGTAAGAGTGTCTTGGCTATCTCCATCAGTGTCCCATGTCTGCCTAGAAGCGTTCCCTCCGAGGCTTTTGGCTTTAATGGACTCTGCTAAACTCATTCTCTGTGTATTACCTTTAAGATTGCCCCATATCTGGTTTCTTTACAGTCTGTTTACACAGCTTAAGAATTTTATGCCTATGTACCTGATTTTCTTGTTCTTTTATTGATGTCAAAACTATTTTTTACTTTTTTTTTTTTTGGTGTGGTAACTTAAAAACAATCTCTATTGTTTGTGAAAAGTCTAAAAGTTAAAATCTTGGTCCAATCATCCTTTATCTATTAAAAAATGTTAATCTTTTAATTATGATTATGCCATTTTTAGCCAAAATCAAAAAAACTTGTAATTTTCTTGGACATAGTTTCTGCAGAGCGGCAGGAAATAACAAAAAATTATCCTGAGTTTTCGGCAGAACTGCTGGTGACAAGTAAGCCTGCCCCTACTTCCCATCATCCCATGCAATTTTAACCTTAATTTTCTTTATATATCTCCTCCATCATCAGAAAAAGGCCACAAGAACATGTTAAAAACACAATTTTCATCAGAGTGAGTCTTTAAAGTAAAAACCAGGGCTAAATTCACAGTTATTACTTCCCTCAGCCTCTCTTCTTGCTCTTCTCTGGAGTTTAGATGAAATCCTACAAACGAGGAAACACTTAATGCTTTCACACATGCAACCCTGCAACCCCACAGACTGTCTGGCTGAGAAAGTCCATTGACTGTGAAACATCTGTCGTTGCTTTCTCGCTTCTATTCAGCCCTTACACATCTGAGTTTGGTTATAATGACTGCAAGACGCTCAAAGCTCTATTACAATACCACCCAGGACATTTTTATAATAATCCGCTGTGAAGTCTCTCTGAAAGCTGCAGTTGTTTTAGTCATCAACGCCTTACAGTTGTGACTATTTGGAATTTGCTTTTGCATCCAGGTATAGTTTATGACCTTTTGTGTGTTTCTTTTATTTGGAGAGTTTAAGTTTAGAAGTGTCTTTTTTCTTTAAATGACCCATTTTGTTCCCTTTATGTCAGAAATTCCCATGATACTTTGCTCTACTCCATGTGTAGATTATAAATTAGCATTGTCAAGATTTGTTTAACAGTTGGGCGTCTTTACACCAATGACAACTTTAGCAATATTCTGTCTCCAAGCCTCCCTACAAAACTTCAACGAAGCCAACATGAAACCAGCGACAGTATATGAGAACTGGATCGAGTAAGTATGACGTCACCCATAGAAAGTGGCTTACTTCTGGTCTGAGCCAAATTAAGTCAATTGCTGTTTTTTCATCATACACACATTACCATGTTGTACCCAGAGGACATCAATAAGTTGTGATTGGCCGAAGACCGTCGAGTCAACATCTGAATGGCAACTACTCTTGCCAATCAGAAGGGAGCTTGTTGGAAGGCCACACCTCCACCATTTGATATCGGGCTCAGGAAATTCTGGTAAATTAATAATTTAAATATTCAACATGAGACCACATAATTTTATTGAGACATCTGATTGACCATCTTATATTTTTTTAGGATTAGCAAGAATATGTTAAAAATAAATGTACCAGAGCAAGAATAGTTATTCTGACACATGTAATGACTGAGTAATAACTGTTCATCACTCATTAGAAGTCCATGGGATTTGGCTTCCTTGAGCAGCTACTTCCTATTTTGGACATGAAGGGGGAGGGATCACTCAGTCCAGTTCTCATATACAGTCAATGCACAGAAGCAATAAAGTTGGATGAATGGAAGACTCATTCAGTCCAGATTTCATAGGCACGTTTGCCCGTAAGGCACACAATGAAAGATGTAAAAAAAAAAAAAAAACTTGCAAACATTTTTATAGACAGAAATGGAAACAATTTACCTAAAAAACAACAAAATTCTTTAGAAATCTTAGATTTAAAAAGAAAAAAAAACAAAAGATCAAAAAGCTTGATTGAAATAGAAGAGGCTTACATCTTATGGTAACAATGGGTGAGTGGAGAGCTCCTACCCCAGGTAGAGGAGCTTAGGTATATGAGACAAACAGGTGTCCACTGTTGGGTGGTCGCTGTACTGGTCCGTTGTGGAGAGGAGAGACCTGAGCCAGAAAGAAAACAGTCAATCTTCGTTACAATACTCCCCTTTGGTCATAAGCTCAGGGTCATGACCGAAAGAACAAACTTCTGAATACAAGCGACCAAAATGGGCTTCCTCCGGAGGGTGGCTGGCTGCTCTCTTAGAGATAGGGGTGAGAAGCTTGTTCACCTGGAGTGTCAGGATCCAACCTCTGCCTCTCCTGCCTACAATCAACCTCCTGGTTTACACCTGTGCAGCTGCCTTTATAATCTCCTGCTCTCCATCGCCTCTCTGCCAGACCGTCGGACACACGTCGACTCTCCTGGTTGGCCCAAACTCGCTTTGTCTAATGCAGCCTGTCGGACTCTGCCTGTCTCAATTCCTACCCCTGTGTACCACAACCTCCTTAAATTAAGCCTGTGTTCCTTCTATCTGAGTTGTGTGGATTCTTGGGTTCACCTGCATCCTTCCAAAAAACCTGACACAGAGAGAATTAGGAGTAGAGCTGCTTCTCCTCCACATGAGAGGAGCCAGTTGAGGTGGCTCGGACATTTGATCGGGATGCCTCCTGGAAGCCTCCCTGGAGAGGTGTTCCGGGCCTGTCCCATGAGTGGAGGCCCCGGGGAAGACCCAGAAGAGACTACGTCCCACAGCTGGCCTGGGAACGCCTCGGGGTCCCCCCAGAGGAGCTGGGGGAAGTGGCTGGGGAGAGGGAAGTCTGGACATCTCTGCTTAGACTGCTGCCCCCACGACCCGGTCATGGATGAGCGGAAGAAGATGGAAACAATGAAGCACAAAGGAACACAAAAAGTATATCAAACTTTGATATAAAATCATGTTCAGCTTTGATCGTGTCTAAAAATGTCATGTAATGCTACTCCACCATAAAGCTTTCACTCACTTTTTTCTGTCCTTCCTATTTCTCCGTCTCCTCCTCCGATACAGTCAAACTGAAACCACTCACCTGATCGCACCTTTATAGTTTCCCTTTTGTATCTATCTCCACTTCAACCCCAGTTCATAAAGATTATCCTCTTTATTCCAGTCTGTTCATGTCAATTCCACGTTGCAGACTAAGCCTTTGTTCTTTATGATGCTTCATTTTATAACTCGTGTTTCCCGTAAAGTTTCCATCCATGATCAAACTTGATCATTGGACTTTATTTCTAGATTTTACAGACTTTTCTTTGACTTTAGAACCAACAATAAGACCATATTTTCAATTGCATCCTTCATATAAAGCACTGATGTTTTGTTGTACTGTTTTACATTCAGTCTGAAGAAATATGATAAGTCTGAAAGGTGTTGACAATTGTGTGGTTTAGATAAGTACAAGGCAACATCACTGGCATTCAAACACTTAAAACTAGATCCTGAGGAACCGACTGATGTTTAGCCGTCTACATGCCTGTCATGAACTTAGAACCACATTGTTAAGCCACAGGGGAAGGTGGAGGCTGCTGGCATGAAGATGCATTTACAGATCTACATGTTTTAGAGATGTTTTCACTTCAACTCGAGCACTGAAAACAGTTTCTGGATGAAACAAGATGGAGATGAACTGCTATGTGGAGGAAGAAAAAAACCACACCAAACTTTTAAACAGCTGGATGACAAAAGGAAGCCATGATTGAAGCCAAAAAAAGGGTTGTGGTGACACCCACAGTCTACTAAACCAGATACAGGCTGTGGAAATCTGGCATTTACCACATTACACACCTAGAGAGATGTGATTGTAACCAAATGGTGATTAAAAAATAATAATGATGCAGAAATGCTAATGAGCAAACTTGAGAAAGAGACGCTTGTGATACAGCAACAAAAACCTCAAAAAAAGAAGAAGGAAAGATGCAAGAGTTTGCAAACAACAATGATGCACACTGCGACCCCAACTCAAGAGCTCTCCCTGAAACAGAGCTTTAAATTGTTTCATTTTTATTCAAATTGCATTATTTTTGACATCTAGCTGAAATAAAACGACATCAATAAAAGCTCCAGAAGAGTCTTAAGTGTGACCAGGTTATGACAGCTTTCTGCTACAAAGAAAAAGTTTGTTTACAAAAATAAAAGACCTTTTTATTCCCCGAATAGTTCAGAGAATAAGTCATATTGTCCACAAAGACCCCATTCATCACTCAACTGCTCACAGTAATCTTGTTGTTGACACTCTTTTTAGTCATTTGGCACTTATTGGTTCATCGTCAGATTTGAAATTAGATCATCTGGGCCTGGAAACGGAGATGAAAGAAACCACCGCAGTTCAAATAGATTGTTAGCTCTCACAGGGCAAATTCGGGTGGGAATTGGGCTCAGACTGCAGTTGTGTGTGTCCGTTTGCAGGGCCTCATGCATTTTAACACGTGTGTGTGTGACTCCGTGTGAAGTTATTTTATCTCGCAACTGAATTTGCGTGTCATGCCGGGAACAAATAGGAAGAGACTGTTCGCTTGCACAGCTGCATGTCCAGAGGCTGTTGGGTGGCCACCTCTTATCGCCGCCACATACAGCGGCGTATTGTTTGGCCAAATGAGAGCTTTACTCTCTCATTAAGGTCACTGGGTGAGAGGATGGGAACTCAGAAGCGGAAACCCATGACACTTTTGGGTTCTGCTCAAGGGAAGACACTTGTGTTGAACTTGTTTGTGGGTACGGCGGTGAATAAACAGCAGATATATTGCTTTTATCTGGGGTGAGAACTCAAATCTGCTGGTGATTGTTGCAGTGGGAAAGTAGGTTCATTCAGAACAGGCGTGACAGGGACCCCTTTGCAGAACTCACTCTTCAGTGGCACGTCAGGAAAATGGCTCCCTCTTGTGTTAAATGAGAGCGCTCCCAGTCGGCTATAAACATCTAAAAACTATTTTCCTCTGACAATCCCCAAAACTTTTAACGTTATAGCAGAGCTCTGAGTTGATGTTGCACTTTATTCAATTTTGATCAGTAATTATGATCATAAAGTTTGCGGATGAGTCTGAGTTCCTTTGGATGACAACACAAGAGACATCTGCACGCCCACAATCTGCAGGCCGTGGAGCAGCTCTCCCTGCGGTCGCTGCGAGAGGAAAACCCATAATGGACTTTAATTGGAGCTTTAATTGTGTGCGGTGGAGCAAAAGCATTGACTTCAAAACCGGTGGTATCTGAGTGCATACATGCATCATTTTGGTGTGAGCTTGTGTGTGTCACCAGATCCACGTCTTGGTCTGTGAAAAAGGTTCATTTGGAATCGGAGCGACTGCAAAATCCTCCTGGATAATGTGATATTAACAATATTCTGCCTAAAGGGGAGGAATGGTAATTGGTTATTTAAGGGTTTTTAAGGAAACTTGTTGTTTGTTGCATTAAGTGTGAGGGCTACCATCCTGTGTGTCTAATAACAGCAGCAGATCTCAAACCAAAGATAGCCTTTGACCACTAATGATGGCTGATAATAGGAAACCATAAAGCACGATGACATTTGACCTTCAAGATTTCCCTCCTGGAACCTAATTTTATGACTTTCAACTTTGGTCTGAGAGGAGACGGGAAGAGGAAGTCGTGATGTGACTTCAACCAACGTGTCGAAAACACAGAAAAGTATCAGAAGTTGCTGCAGTTGGAGGTGACGAAACAGATTGTGATGGCACCAGTTGGGAAACTTGGAGGAAATGGAACGCAAGACGCCGTCTTGTATTCCGGCCGTGTGTGCAGCAGTCGCACACGCTGCTGGCGGAGGGAGACGGGAGCCTGCGGTTCGGCTCCGGTGACAGCGGCCTGGAGTCAGGGAGGCGAAGCTTCAGGAGCAGCTCCTCGTGCTGGAGAAGCATGTTTGTGTTGGCCCTGAATTAATAACTTTTCATTTAGTGCGGAAATGACAGGAATAGTAATTAAGGAAATGGAATGATTTTATTGGCCATGATGTTTATATTAAGTTCCAGATGTCAAGCAGCTGCCTGCCCAGCAAGAGAACCTCCCCTATGTGTGCTATCTGCAGGAACTGCTAGTAAAAGCAAGATAACAGCACCAATCAAACTCCTGTCTGTGTAGGAAAGACATATAATATCTCATTCATGAGATGGAGCCACCTCCACTCTCCTCTGAGTGATGTGAAGCCATGAGGTCTGCTCCACATTTATAAATGTGCCCCAAACGTGCAATTTATTTGCAGATATAAAGTTTCTCTGTTTCAGGGCTGATTTGCCCGACTGGAAAGTGAATATTAAAGAGCGACTGTTCAGCGTTTTTGGGTGGCCTCTGCACATGTGAGATCCCTGTCACACAGCTACATGTCAGGGCTTGTTAAATGAGGATGGCAACTTTACAGAGAGATCCTGCCACTCAGTCAGTCTGGAATTCAACTTAAAATGTGGCTATTTCCTCTGAAAAAATATCTCTTCATTAATCATTAGAATTAATAATGGTTTAAAAAAAAGAGATAAAACTGATAGACTGAGGCAAGGCCACTCACAGGCCAAAATAATTTATCTCTATTTGTTTTAAACTTATTTTGATATAATTGAACTAAACTGGAATCCGATTGCTAAAATTCACTTTAGATTAAAATGATTTAAAAAATACTGTTTGCTGATACATCTGTAGCTTTTACCTAAAGCTCTGTCTCTCAAATGACATGATAACAAATTGAGAACTAAACAATATTTTCCTGTTTTTTGTTTATATTTTTTTAATTTAACACTGTAATTTTAGTCATTTTTTTATTATCTGTTTGAAATATTTTCATGTAAAACAACAGATCAGTTGTACATCTGTACTCCTCACTTTTATTTAGCAGACAAAATAAGTAATTTGACTCATAATAGGGGCTTTACTCAGTAATTTGTATCATTTTTAGGAAGATATGTCTGCTTCTTTTTATACTTTATGAAGCATCTTGTTAGAATAAAGATATTTTGATTTGATTTGATTTGATTTGATTTGATTCAATCCGACTATTCAATTCGATTTGATAGGATTCTTTGTCTTGTCTTGGTTTGGTTTGGTTTGGTACGATTTGTCACACAGATATATCAAAGTAATTTGGAAAAAAAATAAATTAATTGATTAAAAAACAAGAAAAATGAATGAAAATGTAAGCTGAAAATAACGAGTTACTCAAAATCATAGATATTTTTGCAGAGGTGCATACAACGCACACTTAGGTCACATTAGATTATTTGAATATGATTATCAACTTAAGTCAAGTAGTTTGATTTATTGCTTGAAAAAGAATGGGAAGAATCAAACATATCATTCCACCTCTACTGAGTTACATTTTAGATTTTTGCATAGTTGTCATAATCTGTTTATTTTTTATCAGTGCAGAATATGAAAATATTGATTTATTTTGTTCCAAGTTTTCTAACTGTTGTAATGTAATGTGACACATAAGTATTAGACATTGTCTGGTTTCTCAAAACCTGAAATAACAGAAGGCTGAGTAAACATTTCACATAGAAGTCATAAAGCAGTTTGAAGAGTGTAAAAGTGTTGCTTCCAAATGAAAGGTACCAGTTAATCTCTGTAAATATTTAATGGATTAAAGATTATGTTAATGAGTTTCACAAAAGAAATCAGAAAATATTCTGAAAAAAATACTTTTTCCTCCATAAACAGAGGACAACATACTGAAGCATTTAGGAAAGACCAAATGTCCACCATCAAATAAAAATAATATATAAAAGTGTTTGCACCTTCTGAGAGAAATAATTCACTGAAATGTTATATTTAAACTTCTTTTTTGTTTTTAGACATGTCAACGTGCTAAACAGCGCCTGATGGACCTCCCTCTGATTTGAGAGTCATTCTGGTGAAGATGTTTTCCTTTTGCACAGTCCAGCCGTGCCCATTACTGCACCCAGCGATGTTTTGCTGTGCTGCGATGTGCTCCCATCTGGTTTCAAGTGAAAATGCATCACTCCATTAACATTGCCTGTGATCTAGAGGATGCTTTAATCTAAGACTATAAACTCCACTTAATTACATCCTCCAAAGGAGCTCTATTAGTATAATGCAATCAAACAGGGAGCCCATCCATTTTGGCAAGTCAAACATGCTCAGATGGCTTTTGAAAGTGTTTACATTCGTCTTCTGATCAGATCATAAAATCATATTTGAAGGTCCCGAGTTCCAGGGCCTTGATTGATGCATGTGTTTGTGTGTAAAAGTAAAATGAATTGGTAATACATGCAAGACTCTGTTCCTTCACTGCAAAAAAAAAAAACTCCGTAACAATTGAGTTTTGGAGAGTCTAAACAGACTCTCTGTGTGGCAAGCTGATGACTTTATGCTTGACCTTTCATGGATCTCACTTCATAACCCCAAGTCATATTCATAATTGCTTTCTGTGTGTGTCATGCCAGATTCCAAAGCAGCATTTTTCAATGAATCCAAACTTCAAAGGGAAGAAAAGATGGTCTGGTTTAAAACTATACACTTAAAGCTTTCCTGTTAAACACAGTATTCCTGGCAATTACTTTTGCCATGGTGCCATGATGAAAAGGGCTGACATGCAAACAACTGAGACCAATGCAACAAGTCTGGCATTGTTTTGTACGTGTAATAACTTAAGTCAGATGTGCACAGTTGTTAGACCAAAAACCAAAGTCTGAGAAATATCAAAAAAGTCCATTTAAACCATGTATGTTGCTGAAAGGATGCAAATGTGAAGGTGTGAAGGGAATTATTCAAACTGGGGAAAGGTAAGAGGTTAAAAGAATTAAAAGAGAAATGTTTGGTGGTTTGTTTATTTCCATAAACAGCTAATTAGCAGTCTCCATATTGACTTCTATTGATCTGCCACGATAGCAGATTAAAAATAGGTTTGGCTGATTTAAACCTCCTGAAAGATGATTGTGTTTGTGTCTCGTTTGTCGAGCTCTGACGTGAGGAACTGTTTACAGCTGTCAGGAGTGTCAAACATGGAGGACCCCGATACTAGACGAACAGGCTGCAACAGGAAGACTGATGACAATTTATTTGGAAACAAAACACAGCCAAGTAGGGAAACTGAAATTATCTGGAACTCGGACTAAACCAAAGTTAAAGTGATATAAAAAAGAAGAGACATGGGGGCTTGAAAAGAAGAAGAGATGTTGATTAAGAAAAAACTCACTGTGACAGGCAGGCATGCAATTAGGCTTCTTAAAGAGAAATTAAGTAGTAAGTAGTTGGAACACAATCGCGAAAAGTGCTGACAAACCAAACCCATTCAAAAAATAACTGGAGGCTAAAAAAAAAGCGGATTTAAACAAGAATGCTCAATCATAACCCTTATCTATGCTTTCATAAGGAGAGGCAGTTTACCAGTCCATCGCTGGGCTGTGTAGAGTTAAAAAAAACTTGCATGCACGATTCAACTGAGGCTTTTAGAATTAGTGAAGAGGCAAAAAAGTATTTCTATTAACTTAATAACTACAAAATGAACAAATTTAATTTAAAAAAAATGCCCCAAAAGTCACGTCCATGCCACAGAAAGTGAATGTATTTATTTAATTATTTATTTATACATTCAGTTAAAGTCAATTTTATTTATATAACCAAAAATCACAAAGAAAATTAGCCTCATTGGACTTCATGCAGGTAATTTTCTTTCATCCATTATACATTTTCACCAACAGACTAAAGCCCAAAAGGTGAATAAACACACTAAAATATATCAAATAAATGTCATAAAACAGAGAGGTGCAGAGGTGAAAGGTCATGGCTTCAGCAGAGGTGCAGAGGTGAAAGGTCATGGCTTCAGCCTGCATGAATGTAGAGTCTACCCATACAGTATTGACCCCCATGTGTAAAATCACTGTGTAAATCCATTTGAAAAAGAGTTCACTTTAGACTAATGTAAAGAAAACCAAAAGCAAACGATTTTATTTTCATTAAAAGTTTAATAATTATTGTTTTGCTTTAGCTGTTAAGTGAGGATAACAAAGCTTGGTAAGAAAATATTCACAAAAAATATATAAAAACTCAGCTTAAGGCTATTGTGTTACATTTTAAATATGTATTTAGTTTAAAAACACCCTTTTTTTTAATATTTTACTTTCCAGTGACATGTTGTCAATAAAACTCTGTTTTCTTGATCATTTTAATTATATACAGTTTAATAAAAAGTTAAATAAATGTTATTGGGCTGAACACTTTCAAAATAAGCAACGATGTAATATTGGTTTGTAATAGATTTGCTATTGTGATTTTAAAGTATAATAATTATTAGAAAAGTTTTTTGAATGTTTAGTTTTTGTGTATTTGGTTTAAAATAGTTATATATATTATTATTATTATTATTTTCCAAGTTGACGTAATATCCTGTCCTCGTGCCAAACTTCCGCTCTCCTTCTTCCTGTGTAGAAGAGCAATGGCGTCACCTGTTGAGGTTTGTGTTTTTATCGACTTTGAGGTACTTTGTCACGGCAATACATTACTGGGAAAAACTTTTATTCTTATTAAATATCTCATTGTCGAGTAAAATGTTTTTTTTTTCGTCTTACTGTTGTTGTTTACTGTACAGTGTTGTTGCTACAAGCTAACCACTAGCTTAGCATAGCCATTAGCCTAGCCGCACTAGCTTGGTAACACCGTATGTGGTCTCTGCTGTTTTTGACGTTTTCTTGCTGTGCTCTCTGACATAAAATAGTGTTTTATGCGTTTGTGTTTCTCTTTTGTTTGCAGGAAACTCACACGACTGCCCATGACGAACAGACGGACTCCTTGGCTTCTCAAAAACGGGAGGCGAGGCTTCGTAAATTTCGAGAGTTGCATTTTAAACGGGTCTGTCCTACTTTAGATATGATATGAATGTTTCTTATAAAAACGAAGTGACTTGTTTTTTATTTATTAAAGGTTCTGTATTGTATGTTTGTACATAATACGGTCTCACAACCACACAGTCTTCAGCAGATTTTCGTCCATTCGATGATCACTCACAGCTTTTGTGGGTTTGTTGAATCTACAGAACGAAGCCCGAAAACTGAACCACCAGGAGGTTGTGGAGGAGGATAAGAGACTGAAACTGCCTTCCAACTGGGAGGCTAAAAAAGCCCGACTGGAATGGGAGCTTTCTGAAGATGAAAAGAAAAAGGTACTTGAGTGTGTTGATGTGTCTGTTCTCTCACCAGTGTTTTCTGAAAAACATTTTATTTCTAAAATATTAATTAGGGGCGTAATTTGAGGGAGTTTAAAGTCCTACACTAATAATGATTGTGTTTATACCATGTTCTTGTGGCATTTTCCCTATAATGGAGATCATATATAAAGAAAATTCAGTTTAAAATTGCATTTCTGAGTATTTGTTTTTTTCAAATCAGGAGCAAACGGGGAAAAAATGCAGTTGGAAAAAGCTGTGATGTAGAAACTACAATCACAGGGCCACAACCTCTCTCCTCCAATCCATCTTGATGCATCCACCTGTAGACAACTAGGTCCGTGTATGCCGGGGGTGTAAAACTCAATTTTTCAGGTGGCCAAAACACACCTTAGGTCCCAGGCTGAATAGGATAAACATTTATTAAACACACTAAAACAATTTTTCTTATACTTTAAAAATGTAACTTTTTGACATTAATATGAATAAAAACAGGCAGGAATATTATTCCAGAATAAATTAACTTAAACCTTAAATAACTTTCAGTATTATACTCTCCGTAAAAAAACATATTTTGACAAAATTATACAAGTTAAAAAAAGTGCAAGATAACACTGGGCTATTAACAACAATAAAATAAAATGATCTGGAGGACCGGATACTCGCCCCCGGGCCTTGACTTTGACACATGTGATGCACGTCTTTGTTTTCCTCATCCAAGCTGACATCTGGCTGAAAACCGTACAACTGGATGGCTCCAATATTGCTCGCCATTTTTGAGGCACCTGTAATGTTAGGTTGGGGGTGTAAGGGGCTGTAAACCAGCAAAAGAGAGTGTAAACAGAAGGATGTCAGAATGAAATCTAAAGACGTCCTGGTGCTCTGCAGAAACTGTCCTCAACACAAGTTTTAGATTTAAGCTAAAAACAGCATAATCATATTTAAAAGACCACTGGAAACACTTAAAATAGATTTAAAAAGAGGATTTGAGTGGGATTTTACAGCTCTAAAAAGTAGTCATTTTTTCCCCTCTAAATTCAAATCATAGACATTGATTGTTAAATGTTGTTTAAACTCAATAATGTGGCAGATTCCTTGTTCATTTGAGGCAAAGATGACGATGAACTTCATTAAAAAAAATTACTGTCCAAAGCAAATTCAAACTTATAAAAATTATGCAAAAATGAAGCAGATGAAGACAGATTATTTGTACATTTATTTTGTTATTAACATATAGAACAGAAATATGTTTCATAATTTAAGAGTAGCATTATATAAATAAAGCTTCAGAATATTTACATTCTGAGTTTAAGTATTTATTCCACAAAAGCTGCTTTATGTTTATCTAAATAAAGTGTCCTTTTGTAGGAATGTGCTGCCCGTGGAGAGGACTACAACAGAGTGAAACTGCTAGAAATCACAGCTGATGATGCAGAGCGGTGGGAAAGAAAGAAGAAGAAGAAGAATCCAGACACTGGATTTGCAGGTTGGTATTTGTGGGAAAGACTGGCGCCAATGATTTGCTCGAACTTGTCTTGTGGGATATTAGTGAGATAATTGCAGCATCAATTAAAGATTGATTAGTGGCCTACTGGTGTACTCCTCCAATGCAAAATGCCCCCAGAGGATAAATCTGAACAGTTTTTTTTTTCTGATAAAATCTTTAAGTTTGTTTGCTAACTTTGCGGTGGTGGAATAGAGCCAAGCAGCTAACAGAATGTCTAGAAACTAATAAATGTCAAGGCGAGCTCTGTTTTGGAATTAAAAGTTCGCAGATTTTTAGTTGTCAACATTTTTTTGGTGCATGTTAGGACCGGTTAACGTTTCTGATGGCAAAAATAGACAAACTATTCAAAGTTTGTTGCTCCAATTCCCTTTTTCAGTGGGATAAATGCTACTTCCTGCTGCTATTTACATTTGAAATTAATATTTTTTTCTTTAGTTTTACTGCTCTGTTTGGCTTTGGGAACTCATTTTGAGTTTAATGGTGTAACCTTGAATACTGTTCCTCGTTTATTGCAGGAATTAAATTCCAACAATAACTCCTCAGTACATACTTCATACAGTTTTCTCCAATGGACATAAACATTTTCACACTTTTTTCTCTTGTTTAAACTCTCAAAGTTCAAACCTTCATACAAAAAAAGATGTTCAGTATTATAGAATAAAACAAATGTCTGCTCACGATTGAGGATGCCACAAAATATGGCAAAATAAACACATTCTACATTCTGACTCAGGTGGCTAAATGACGGGGTTAACAGCCAATCGGGACGCAGAACGCAGTGCAAAAAAGCAGTGAGGAGATACTGTAAAAGCAAATATTTAGCTTCCTTGAAAGCTCAAAGTCACTGTCCCTTTCACCCACGCTCGCACACATTCACACACTGATCACGCAACTACCAACCTATACCCACCAGGAGCGATGTGGGGTTCAGTGTCTTGTCACGTCAACAAGCAAGGTGGGGATTGAACGTGCGATCTCCTGATCAGAGGTTGATCGCTTTACCTCTTCATCACAATTACATTAGCCAGATGTACTACTATCAGATTTTTCATGTTGTCCTCCTTATTTCTGCTTTTACCATTTTTATTTTTTTACATTTTGTGTGCTTATTTTGTTTATTATTTACAGCACATTGTGTTCTTTGTCCTGATTGGCTGTAGAGCATTTTCAATCATCTCCAAATTTACATAAGTCTTTGACTGCTAGCAGTGTTATTCTGAGGTGTTTTTCTATGAAGGTCTAAACTTTAAGAGAGTTTAAACATGAGAGGAAAGGTTTTTCAAAGTGTGTAGTAAATAGTTTTATTGCCTTAGATCATTTATAATAATTAGAAAGAAATAAAGCTGACTACTTTGCGATTTGCTAGATACTTTTTAGAACGTAACTCCTGTAATAAACCGCTGTATTGCTGTTAAAAACTACAGGAGGGAACTTAAGAAATTCAGTCCAGGTCAGAAATATTCATGCTAATGAACTGACCTTCTAAATGTATCTTACAAACTAGTAGTGTTTGTTAAATTACTTCTGAAAATGCCATCACCTTTACTTATTGGATAATAAGTTGTGGGGGAAACAAACCTCATGTGATCATGAAAACTATTAAAGTCTCACTTCAGTCATATGTTGATCTATTTACATTTATTAATTATAAATATGCATTTTTTGCTAAAATAAAAAACCTTTAGTTTTCTACTTTTACTATTACTGTTTGGTGATGATTCTCAGCAATGTACTATTAAGTTAATACTTCAAACTTCTTAGATGTGCAGAAGAACCGCTTCTGTTTAAAACCAAGCTGGGGAGGGCGAGTGCCAATCATTTAAAGCTGTTTTTATTCAATCTATCAAGAAGAAAAGATTCTAAATGCCATCTGCCCCGTTACAACCCCCCTGAGTTTAAACAAACTCTGGAAAAGATCAATCCCCACAGGGGCTTCAGGAGAGGACAGGAGCTGGCGGGTTGCCTCCGGTCCTCCTGAAGCGGCCGCAAACTGTGTTTCTGAGCCTCGTGCCTGCTTCCTGTTTGTTCCACTAATTATACCTTCTTTTTTCCCTCTCTCCGTGTCTCAAAAACCCACACAACGGACAAAAGGTTACGCCGAGGCCCAATTCCGCCAGTACCAGAGACTCACAAAGCAGATCAGACCAAACTTGGAAAGCTATGAGAAGCTGAGGGAAGAAAGGTGAGCCGAACTGGAAAACGAGCTGCAACACCTCTGAATGAACTGTTGTGACCCAACACTCCAGAAATGAGTTTCATTTGATAATTGTTGAGGGAATTCGTGTTAAAGTGAAAAAGAATTTAATGCCTGGAGGTTTTTCACCCTTAAAAAAAACTGCCACATGCACAAGCTCAGAAGATGCACCAGATTTGCCCTGAAGCCCCACTTTTCCCATTTGGATGGTCCTAGTCACGATGATGGAAGAGAAAACCCACTTTTAGTCTCTTTTTTGGAACGCTGATTATCCTTAATTATGTATTTCTAATTCTTTTGCTGGCGCTCCACAGCGGTGAAGACTTCTACCCCACGTCAAATAGCCTGATCCACGGAACCCATGTTCCCACAAAGGACGGCATTGACCGCATGGTGGAGGATGTTGAGAAACAGTAAGTCACATTCAGCAGAGATAAGAAACAAAATGTCTTCCAGCTTTTTTGACCTTTTTGCTTAATTTGAGTCTGGCCTCTATAACTATCGAGCCCCAATCAGAGCCAACGAGCAGAAGGTTAATTATAGAACATGTGCGTCTCAGTTTGATTTTTTTGTCCATTCAGAAACTCTTTTTGAGCGCTCTTACTCACAACCCTGGTGACCCGTACGGTTGTAGGTGTTAGTGTCGCCACAGTTGGAGATCATCTGAAAATGGTTATAATTTTCACATTTTAGATTGAAATGGATCCATAAATCCTGTTTAGTCTTCCCTTTTTTTAACATCTTGTACTTTAGTCTCAGGAGTATTTTTCCATGAACTGTTTATTATCAGAGATGGCCTCAGGCCTGTGTTGTAGATGCAACTGTTGGGCATTAGACAAGGTTCAGCTGCCAGAGTGTGACGCACCAAAAAAGCAAAACAAAAATGCTTTGAAGATACAAAATCATGAGTGGGAGCTCAAACTGACAGTTTTTTTGTTTTTTTCGTGGGTTCGAGGTTTTTTGGGGTATTTTTCTTTTTTGCCAAATTTAAATACCCAGTCCTAAATCATGATGGCCGATTAATATTTGAAATGCCATGGAGGATGGACACACTGCTTAACAAAATCTCCAATGAACTGCTTTGGTTTCTCTTCCCAGGATTGAAAAGCGTGCTAAGTACAGCCGGCGCCGTGCCTACAACGACGACGCAGACATCGACTATATTAATGAGAGGAATGCCAAATTCAACAAGAAGGCCGAGCGTTTCTACGGCAAATACACGGCAGAGATCAAACAGAACTTGGAGAGAGGCACCGCCGTCTGAGAGGCTTCAGTCAAGTCCTTCACTCTTTGGTTTCCTTCAGGAGTGTTTTGTAAATCAGTTTTTATGTTACTCTGACAGATATCCCAGAAGTATTCATTTTCCCTTGTATAACATTGAAAGTTTATGCAACATTCGTTACCTTGTTTTGAATTAAACCTTTCCATCCCTACATCCAGTTATCTCATGACAGCTGATATTTTGAACCTGGGCCTGAATCCCCATCAAACCTCCGGGCATGTTCTTCAGAGCATGTAAACCAAAAGAATGCTTGAGTGTAGGGGATCGAAGAGATAAGAGTTATCAGTGGAGTAATTCAACTTATCACCTCTATCTCCCCTGAGGTTACAACATGAGCAGCAAGGCCTTGTGACTGGAGATGAGAAAAGCAAACAGCTTCACATGCAAGTCTCTTCTCAGTCAATGAAGAATGTAGTGGAACAGCGCCCTCTGCAGGACACTGGGTAGTTTTCTTTTTTTCTTTAGTCTTGCATGTTTTGGATTAGAGATTTAAAAGATCTCAATTTACAGTCGTTTTAAGTGTTTTCTGATCCTTCCAATGCAGATACTCCCGAGCTAAAAATGTATTTGTTCATCATTCAGGGTTTAGATTCACTGTGAAAGGATTTTAAAATGAATAAAAACTCCACAGAATCGTACTGCATCATTTTTATAGAACCTCAATGTACACCACCTTACATTGTGATCGACTTGTACTTTGTGCAGCTTTACATCTTACCCAACTGCAGATCATTCTTAGTATTCTGGTGGACAACTTTAAAAGACTGGTCCTTAATAAAAACAGGCTACATTAAACCCTGACTGTATGAAAAAGCAGTACTTTAAGTGGATATGGTTTTAAAAAACTGGTTTTATTTTGCCTTTAAACAGCACTCGTCTTTTTATAGAGAAATTTTTTTAGATATTTCAACATTCAAAACTATTTTCAAAAAAAAGGACATCCAGATAAAGACGCAAGAGAACCAGAGCAAATGGCACTGATGTAATTGTGCAGATTTGCCTTGATTTAAGGTGAAACACTGACACATAGTGGCCACTGTGAGAAATTACAAGTTGGTTCTTGCAGATTGAAATGTAACTTTCAGTTTGGTTAGAGTACATGAAGCACAAGAAAACTTGAGCATATAAAATGTATAATGAAAATTTAATAGATTACATGACAAAAGACTTGTGAAGAAATGATTTTATTGAACAAATAAATAAGTACAATATATACAAGAGGAAAAATTCCCACCTGAATTGTTCACCTCTTCTCATAAAATTTTTGTTTCTGAAAGAAAAAAATGCCACGAAATAATTCTTCATTATATGTACAAACTATTTACAATATTTACACAGTCTATGAAGCTACACTGTTGTGGCTCAAAGCTTATTTGCGTGCACTTTGGCCCGAACCGATTGGAATCCAGCTGCCGTAGGGCTTCCTGCTTTCATAGCTGTCCACTCTGGAAGTTAGCTTAGCAGGAGATGGAGCTACTGCTGTTGGTTTGGCCATAGAGTTCTGAAGAGGGAAAAAAAACACTTAATATAAAAGTTTCAAATACGAAATCAAACTTGTGATGGGTCATTTGAACTTACATTCAAGCTGAAGGCAATTTGACCTTTAGAGGACAGTCTGGGGCTGGACACTTCAGGCTCCACCTCAATGTCCTAGATTCAAAAAGGAAGACATTTACAATGTGAATTGTGTGCAGAAAGGAACAGTTTCATGTCCACATAACTCAGGTCTAATGGAAGCTTACAATCAGCCCCCATTTAACTGACATTAAGGACAAAAGAAAAAATAAAAATTCTATGAAAAGAGATGACATAAATTCACAAAAGTAGTGAAGCAAACACGAGGATGCGAGTTCCCCATCCCTTTAGCACACATCTGTGTACCAACTTATCTGTGGCAAACGGAGAGGTGTTCCTGTCTTATAGTTCTCTTGACAGGTATAGTCACTATTATGAAGTCCACACAGCTGTGCCCCATCAGCGAGTGGAGAGGTCTGTTAAATAACAACCAATTTCATCTGCAAGCATAAATACATTTGAAGAGACAAACTTCTAAATATCTGCACTTTCCCTCGTAAATAAATAAACAATGGTCTAGACTGCAGATATGAGTACTGTGTTATCTTGAGCTTAACCCTGAACTGATGACTTCAAAAGTTACAAAATTCATCAGATAACCTTTAGGCAAACAAATACTTTTGTCACCCAAGTCACATGACAGCCCTTTTATCCCAGGTGCCGGTGAGTGAAGATCACTGTCATGTTATCTATGAAGAAAGGAATAAATACAGAGAGTACATGTTCTCCTTCACGGCGCCAAATGTTAAGACAAAGCAGGGAGATATGCAGACATCGTTGAAAGGTTCTTGACAGTTTGATAAATAGTTTTAGCACATTTTAAAAACATTACAATATTGTTTATTAATGCACGTTCAGTGCCCATCTTATATCAACATGACCTGATAAGAGTTTTTTTTTAACAATGGAGGCCAATTTATGTTTTAGATTTTTCACTAACTTCCTTCAGTCAGTTATATCACCTGTCATAATACCCACCTGAGGTCCGGTCCTTTCAGAAACGTGCCTCCTCCTGAATGGTGGTTCTGGTGACAGTGGTCTGGGCTCTGGTTCTTCGGACAGGATGGGTTTCACACTCTCAGGAAGTTCTATCTTCTCCACTCCAAGGATCTTCATGGCGTTGGCCTTAGCAGCTTCAAGGAGTCTCCTTTTTTCTGTAAAACAAAACAGGTGCAAAACTCAATCAAATGTCTCCTGCGAAACTGTAAAAAACTTGTTTGATGGTATTGGACTTACCATCAAGGCTCAAGCTGACAGAGCGCACAGGACTCCTGGATCTGGATCTGCGCCTGTAGAATCTAGGAGGGGATGGAGATGGAGAGAATCTGCTTCTGAACTGACCAGCTGGTCTCCTATAGCGACTCCAGCGACCCAAAGACCTGGAGCGGGATCTTGAATATCTGCGACGGCGGTAGTATCTGTCTGGTGAGGGGGAGCGGCTGTAGGAGCGGGAATGGGCTCTGTAACGACGTGATGGGGAGCGGCGGTAGTGGCGCCGGCCAGATCTTCTGTGTTCATCACACCGACAGCGAGATGATCGGCGCCGGCAGCGAGGGTGAGAGCGAGACCTGAACCGAGACGAGGACCGGCTCCTTGAAGATGAACTGGAGGAAGATGATGATCTGTCACGTCTTCCTCGCCTCTTGTAGTGACCAGAACCTGAGGAGCGGCTGCTGCGATGACTGGAACTGCTCCTCGACCGGGAGCGGGAATGAGAAGAACCGGGGCTTTTCCGGTCAAAGATCACGTTGAGGCCATCGGTGTGGCGAGCCTTGGCCATGGCAGAGTGAGAATTCACTTGTTCAGCCATGGTGTTAAGCGTTCTGCCTCAGGCTAAAATAAAAACGAAGACGAAAGGTCAGCGCACTTCCAACCTTAGCAAGTAAACAATAGAAAACCTGTGTTGTGTAACCGCTGCTCAATGGCGCCCCTAGAGGAAACACAGCTGTTGCGTAACAGTCAACCCGTTCTGGAAATTTCCACGCTTAACCAAGCTAACAGATAAGCTAACTAGCCTAACATACTTCCGCTTTATTCTAAACATTTTTCTCTATATTTGTCGGGGATTAATCTTAGATAAACACAATACTTTTACCGAATACAACTTCAACCAATAGTTTTTATACTGCCATTGTGAGAGACTTACCAGGTCAACTGTAGCGGGAAGCCTTTTGCCAGAAAAACACCAACAAAATCACAAACACTACCAACAACAATGAAGGTAATGTTTTTGAAGAAATAGCGATCAAATATCTAAGTTTTTTTTAAGCTAGTTGCGAGAGTTAACCACGTTTTGGTTTTGTCGTCCTCGAACACGAACTATGCGCTGTCGTCACTCCTGACTGACTGAAAGACAACCCACCAGGCAGCCAGTTGGCCAGTTCTATTTGAGAGGCTTCTGGAATTTTCCATTCGTTCCTGGACGATTCCATTCACCGGAAACCCCTACCACTAACATTTAACAGAATTTAATATGGATAAATGGTTTGTAATTAAATAGCATTTATATATTTTTTTTTATCAAGTAATGATATTAACACTAACAAATTGAGAAGTAACACGCAAGATCCAGGATTAAGAATTATTATATTCGATGATTATTTAAACTCAGCTTAGTTTTATGTGTGGAAAAATGTGTTATATATATCTCATAGGGTTAATTTTTTTAAACCAATAACAATCAAGGTTAATGTTTTTATTGACGTTTTGGTTCCAACAAAGAGAGATCATGGGGCAAGTTATCTCCACATTCCAAATATAGCTTAAACAAATTATTAAAAAAAAAAAAAAAAAAAAAAACTTTAAACTTTTAGGCATCTTACATAGTAGACATTATTAATCTTATTTGCATTTTTTATTGAAAACCATTTCAGGCAATTAGTCTAACTCTTAATTTATTTTTTTAAAATAATACCATCCATGCTTCCAGCAAACATCAGTTCATTCTCACAGGTTCTTAGTGTCCACACATAATCCAATAATTTGAATGAGACACATTCCAGTAGTTCAACACAACTTTATTGACATCTACAAATGAACAATGCACTATAGAAATAATCCCACCTGATACGAGTTCTTCAAATCTTCACATATAAAGTTTTGACATCTGAAAGAAAGAAAAATGACCACGAAGTGATAAACCATTATTTTTTTATACAAACTATTTACAATATTTACACAGTCCATGCAGCTACACCATTGTGGCTCAAAGCTTATTTGCGTGCACTTTGGCCCGAACCGATTGGAATCCAGCTGCCGTAGGGCTTCCTGCTTTCATAGCTGTCCACTCTGGAAGTTAGCTTAGCAGGAGATGGAGCTGCTGCTGTTGGTTTGGCCATAGAATTCTGTAGAGAGAAGGCAATACTGATAAGAAGCTGAAATAAAATGCAATATTTATAGCTTATTACCTAATGCCATGTATTTCACTTACATTTGTGCTGAAAGCAATGTGTCTTTTTGGAGACATCATGGGGCTGGACACGTCAGGATCAACATCCCTGTCCTAATTTTAAAAAAAGAAGACAAAGTAAGTAAGAAAGAATAATATTTGTATAGCATACATTTAGGCAACTGATCTAAATCCTGTAACGCCCGTTTTAAGAAATGAGTATCAAACTGAAGCTTTCACACTACTTCATGTCAACACAGTCACTCCCAGTTTTCAAAGCACTACCAACTTATCTTCAGCAAATGAAGAGCTGCTCCTGTCTTTAGTTTGACAGGTTTTCTCAAAATAATGTGGTCCACACACCTGTGCTCCAACAAAAACTGCAGATCTGTTAAAACACAACCCATTTCATCTGCAAAAAATATGTACATTTGATTTGTCAAAGTTGTAGCCATGAAACAACAGAAAAAGTTGACAAATAGTCTTGATGTGAATAAAAAAAATGCATGAATTATTAGTTGTAGTGTGTCTTTTGTGATATATTTAAATGTATCAGTTGTTTTAGCTAGTTACCAATTTAAAAAAAAGTTGCAAATGTCACGCAAAACAAATATTTTGGTCACCCCAAGTCACATGACAGCCGTTTAATCCCAGGTGTTGATGAGTGAAGATCACTGTCATGTTATCTATGAAGACAGGGATAAATAAAGAAAGCAGATGTACTATTTCGTGAAGTTAAATGTTGGCACAAAACAGTAAATTAAAAGCAATATGGACAACTTGAAGAAGAGTTCATGACCAAGGGAGTTTCTGGAAGTATAATAAAATTGGACTTAAAGGTGCAAACTTAAATTAGCAAGATCAAAATCTTTATCAGAAGATTCTATGAAATAGTAAAATTAACATATTTTATAGTAATCAACAGATGACTTTGTTTTTAAATGCTTAGACTTCATTTAAATTTAGATTAAATTTGAAAAACAAAATCTACCTTAACTAAAAAAGTGTATATATATTTTTTAGCATCTGTCTTAATATCCACCTGAGGTCCGGTCCTTTCAGAAACGTGCCTCCTCCTGAATGGTGGTTCTGGTGACAGTGGTCTGGGCTCTGGTTCTTCGGACAGGATGGGTTTGACACTCTCAGGAAGTTCTATCTTCTCCACTCCAAGGATCTTCATGGCGTTGGCCTTAGCAGCTTCAAGGAGTCTCCTTTTTTCTGTAAAACAAACAGGTAAATGCTATGTCTCCTGCAAAAAGTGGGATAAATTCCAATTTATTTGAACTTACCATCAAGGCTCAAGCTGACAGAGCGCACAGGACTCCTGGATCTGGATCTGTAGGTTCTGTATGGGGATGGGGAGAATCGGAATCTGAGAGGGCTCACGGGTCTTCTGTACTGCCTCCAGCGACCCAAAGACCTGGAGCGGGATCTTGAATATCTGCGACGGCGGTAGTATCTGTCTGGTGAGGGGGAGCGGCTGTAGGAGCGGGAATGGGCTCTGTAACGACGTGATGGGGAGCGGCGGTAGTGGCGCCGGCCAGATCTTCCTTTGTGTTCATCACAGCGACAGCAGGAGGAGCGGCGCCGGCAGCGAGGGTGAGAGCGAGACCTGGACCGTGACGAGGACCGGCTCCTTGAGGTTGAACAGGAGGAAGATGAGGATGAAGATCTGTCACGTCTTCCTCGCCTCTTGTAGTGACCAGAACCGGAGGAGCGGCTGCTGCGACTGCTGGAACTGCTGCTGCTCCTCGACCGGGAGCGGGAATGAGAAGATCCGGGGCTTTTCTGGTCAAAGATCACGTTGAGACCATCGGTGTGGCGAGCCTTGGCCATGGCAGAGTGAGAATTCACTTGTTCAGCCATAGTTCCCTTCTCTGCTGAAGAAAACTGAAAAGAAAAAGCAGCCAAACATCAGAAAATGTAGTTATTTGTTTACATCATAGCCAGTCAACTAGCTTAACAATTTATTTAGTGTCATCTGCTATGGCTGGGCAGATATTTTTCATGAGTAAATCTGATTGAAAGACAATGGTTGCATTGAATGCGATTATAGCTCCCCCTAGCGTTACAGAAATGCATTACATATTAACCCACATCATGATGGAAACTTCTAGAGCGCCGCGTGCTGAAAACAATAGAACAAGCGATGTCTTCTCCTAGTTCAAATAATTTCACGTTTAAAATCAATAAACAAACAATCAATTACTGAAATATATTTAAAAATATATATATTTTTTATATTGTAATGTTATAAATTTCGGTATGAAACGGTGGTAAGATGAATCCATATCTATCTTACCAGGTCAGGTGCAGGCGCAAAAAGGGTCTTTTTCTCCGATTATTCTTTCAAAATTATTTCCTAAATGGTCGCAAGTAACAATAAATTTTCAAGTTTCTTGGAGAGCTGTCGAAGCTATGGGCGATGTGTCACCTCCTCAGTCCTCACTAGCGTTGTGAGCAGCAGCAGACTGCACCACGGCTTATATAAAGGCTATCTCCAGTTCTGGAATTTTCCATCCTGTGGTTGTTACCAGCATGGACTGCAGAATTCAGTGCTAGAAGCTCACTTTTATTCAGTTGCAAAACATTTTCTTGGAATAAGTAAACATTTTAAGATTGCATTTGAAGCTGCAGCTTATTTGATTGATTTCAAGTTGTAAACACTCGTGTATTTATATTTTATCATTCGCTGTGCTTCCTAGATTTTGATGTAAAGAATGCATTTCTTTCTATCATCACAATATATTTGACCCCTCTTTTTTTGTGGCGGAGAAATATTAAGATGCAACTCAAAATTATATTGGCTAAATATTTTTATTTGCAAGTTGCACGAAAAATTGTTTGTTTTATCTGTTTTTTTTTAACATTTTATGGCAAAAACATTAAAAAGATGTGGTGCCAGAAACACGATTTTCTACACGATTTGTTTTAACTTTCTGCAAATTTATTTTTCTTTGTTTCCCTGAAGCACATTTGTTTACAACCACAACAAAGATAACGAAATGCACAATATTCTAAATCTAAATAATATTTTAGCTAATTATTATGTTCACAATTGCATTTTTAAATAATTTATTTAAACACCAACGTTTTTTTTTTTTTTTTTTACATTTTAGAAAAATCCATTGTCCATGGAGTCGAGTGATTTATTTATTCAATTTGTACTTCAGGGCCACCGTAGAAATAAGTCCATAGGCTGCTCATGACATCTCGCGATATCTTACGCGATCTGGCCTGTTTACTTTCGGCGTACCTCAGCTTCTTCATTACTTTCCCTCCCCGCTGATAGCCAGTTGTGAAAGGCACCCTATCAACTACACATTCTTCGAGCGCAGAGATGGCTGTCCTGACCGCGTTACCATCCGACTTTGGATATGTAATTTTTACGTACCTCTATAGCTGGATTATGATGGCCTATTTGGCAGTCAAAGTTGGGTCGGCAAGAAAGAAGTACGGCGTTAAGGTATTGTGTTATTTTCCTTTCGTACCGTTATGATGTTTAAAGTTAACTCATTAAAAATTCGAATTATTTTTAATTTGGAGGAATAACCTTTTGTTTCCGGTTTGTTCTGCAGTATCCCACCATGTACAGCGACAAAGATCAAGTTTTCAACTGCATTCAGAGAGCACACCAGAATACCTTGGAGGTGTACCCCCAGTGGCTCGTTTTCCAGACCATCGCTGCACTCGTCTATCCGGTTTGTAGTTTACAAATTTGTTCATCGATTGCATGTATTTAATGTCCGTTTGAATCATTTAAAAAGACTGAACAGATCTCTGAATTTTTGATTAGTCATTGTGTCACATTTGTGCAGGGATAGGCCACTCCTCCTGAACTTTGACATGTATTCTCCACAAAACAGGCCTTACAAGCATTGCTCGGATGATTAAACATAAGCCCTGCCTGCATGTCCATGTATTCATTATTTATTTAAAAAGACAAATAAATCATGATTTTATTGATTTATTATTATTATTAATATTTATTTTTTTCTCTGCTTTTACCCAGTTAACTGCATCTGTCCTGGGTGCCATTTGGGTGACCAGCAGGTTTTCTTACGCCTGGGGCTACTACACCGGAGGTAATGTCTAGGAAGTGTTGAATAATCAAAATGTTTTCTTATTTCATCTTTATCAGAATTAATGTTTAATCAGAATCACTATGTCGCAACACAACAAATCAGAAGCATAAAGGACAGGCATCATAAAGGTCAATGTGCAGTAATGGCTTTGATAGCTCTTTATTGAAGTTTGTTAAATTATTTACACTTAAGTACACAATTAAAGTTATTCTATGAAAAGGTCAGTATCGAGGCTATTTGACAACATTTCCCTTTTTGTGTATATTTAAATTAGTGTTTGCTTTATTTCAGATCCTGCAAAGAGGATGAATGGAGCCTACGGCTACATTGGATATCTTGGAGTCATCTTTCTGTCAATATATATTGCCCTGCAGCAGCTGGGAATTTTCTAAGATGAACATCAATTAATTTTTACATCTGGCTCGAAAGTTTCCTGGGTTTTGCCTACTAACATGAATTTTTCAGTTACTAATCATTCTTCAATATTTTTGACGTTAATATTTCTCCTTACATAGATCGCTATTAAATTCTGTTTTCATATGTAGCACAACTTTTGTGAATGCATTATTCACTTGTGTATTACACCATATGACTTTGTAATTCTCTTTATCTTCTCATTGTTTATGCAGATTAGTGGTAGAAAGATATGATGCGACCTTTGATGATTTAGTCTCACATTTTTGATTTGAATCAAATTTTCGGATGTTTCAATTCATTTTTAGCAATTCAAGAATGTTTTGTGTTAATTTTTTTAATTGAAATTTGTTTAAACATGAATACTTTCTTTTTGCTTTAAGAAACGTCTTAAATGTCTTTACTACTACACAACATACAGCTATAAATTAGTCTGTTTAAGGGTGATTTAAGCTGCCATTTGGAGCCACTTTTGTGTGAACAAAGCTGGTTGTCATTTCTAATAAATTTCATAGCTTTCTTCTTGGTGTGGATTCTTGTCTTCAGTTATTTTTTTCCTCTTGAATCCTTTGTTCAAATGAAAGGATGGAATAATGAGCAAAATCTAATACAAGGAAACTTTCTCATATTATAAACTTGAATTATCCAAAGTGGCTGGGGAAGTTTGAAAGATACAAGAAATGTTTGTAATGAAAATTGAATATTTTGGCTGGACTATTTTTTTTTTTTATTCTGAGAAACCTATTGTCAATTTAACAAAAAAAGCATGAAAATTACATCTACAGTTTCGGGTCTTTAAATGTAACAAGGTAAATAAGAAATGTAAACAGAAAATGTGCTGAAACTGACCCAGTTCTAAAGTTGCAACAAAGAAAGAAAAATGAATCCAAACCTGGAAAATCCTAAATCTACTTATAAAAGAAAATTACACCAGGACAAGCGTATCTTTACCCGACATATGTGGTGTGTTGTTGCTCTGAATTGAGAATTATATGTATCTCCGTTGTAGGTTTATTATTTTCTAGTCTTGGGAAAAAAAAAGATTGAGTTTAGAATAACAGGTTAATTATGAAATGAAGTTGCATAAAGAATCAATTTAGAAAAATATTTGTATTCTACCGTTTATTAGGCATTAAACAATTCTAGACTGCAGTAATTTTAAAAAAATAATTCCTACTTGGGGTGTATCTCTGCTTTATTCGATTCTATACCAATCCTCTGTCAAATTTACCAACTTTTCTAAAAGAAATATGCTCTTAGAAATGTTTTGTAACAGTGGCAATTTATTTTTTATGTTGCAAAGTTTTTTTATTATGAACTTGAACCTTTTATAATCTTGATGGTTGGGAAATAGTTTGTAGAACAAAATGGGCAGTGATCATTGCTGCAACATTCAACGCACTGTTTCATCTAGAGACTTCCTCTTTTGAATTGTTATCCATCTGGGAAAAAAAGATACACCTGTCAAATATAAGGTAAATAGTAATTTAGTTCTGAAAAATACAGCATAAATAAATAAATTTTCCTAAACATCAAGTTATTTAACATATTTTTAAAACGTTTAAATAAAACTAAAGAAAATGCAATCCCATGGAAAGTTGCGCATGCGCACGGCCGTTTTATAGATACGCAGGGGAGCTTGTCTTCAGTCGCTGTGGGCGGGGCAGACACCGAAACTGAAGTGTTAGGGGAGATGCTTTTAAAACTGTCGAAGCAGTTTGAGCACAATGCTCTTTTACTTCCATTCTCATTTAATTACAACAATCATTTTGTGAGTCAGCGAGTATATTCACTTCATAGGCCAACACTACTGCAATTTCGTAACAATTAAAAGTAAAAATTAATTAATTTTCAAAAATATTTGAAAAATCCAGTTGATTGCATAATTTGGATACATTTTCGTTTATGAACACAATGACTAATTTATCATTTCCTCTAAATTAATCCGTAAGTAAGTTTACTTGTTTCTCCCGAAAAATATTTGGTTAAAGTCATAACAACGCTTTCATTTTAACGAATGTTCCATAAATGTTTAAAAATCCTACGTTATTCCTCTCACGTGAAATCAACACGGCGAAGGGTTCTCCCATCAAACGAAACGGATAACTGCGCATGTGCACTGGCGAGGCTATCGGAAGTCAGGTCGGTCTCCACGGTAGTCCACATCAAAAACTGAAAACAGAAAGGTAAGAACCTATTTAAAATGATAAAATAATCGATATTACAACATCGCCTGTGTTTTTAAAATATATTACTGTCACTATACGTTGAAATGAGTTTACTGTTTTAAGACTGCGTATCAAGAAACCTTCAAGGAACTGTTTGCTAGTACCAAACTAAAGCGATGAACAAAAGAGCCCGACGACACAACAGTTCCACTTTCTTTCTTTTGTTTAAATACGCAGTTAGTTTTGTTACTTTAAATTCGAAATTGCTTCGAAAAACATGAAGTATTTCGGCTGAAAGTGATAGAACTGTCGACTCCAAAGCATGTCGGTGCTTTGCGATCCGTGGGGTTTAGCATCATCCTAACCCGACAGCGATTGCGCACAAATGTTTTCACCCTCCTTTCTGTTTTACACGTCGACGGGAGTGGAGTAATGCTTCAGATTTGTGTTTTATCGTCTATCCTATGGGTTCTAATCAATATTTTTTTCAACCTTCTTTTTCCAGAGCCATGTCAGGGTTTCTGGATGGGATCCGCTGTGGAGACTGTGACTGCAATGTTGACTGGGGGGAGAGGAGGAACACCATCGCGTCCATTGCTGCTGGAGTTCTGGTACTTCCTCTTGGATTAACTAATTTCATACCTTTTTAGCCACACAAAGTCATGTTGCACACATAAAGCATTTGTAAATACAAATATGTCTACCACTGTAGCTTCTTGGCAGTTTTTGGTCATGCTCTACTGTCTTCCATATTTCACACTCAAGTCAAATGTGAATGTTCTTGTTGCAGTTCTTCACGGGTTGGTGGATCATTATTGATGCAGCAGTGATCTATCCTCTGGAGGAAGATTTCCATCGTGCCTATCACACCTGTGGGGTCATAGCTACTGTGGCCTTTCTCATGTAAGATGTTGTTTTCATTAATGCCTGATATTTTGCGAGATCTGACAGAAACGACTTTATGACATCATGCTAGCAGAGGTTGGAGGAGGTTTTTTGACTTCAACCCCCATTGTTGTGGACCCGCTTATGGAGCTGTGTAACCAGTATTGGTTGATGTCATGCGGCTCCATTCTGGGGTCATGTGATGCAGCTAACCCCCCCCACTTCCACGAGAGCTGAGCTGGCTGCTGTCACATGCTGATAAAAATATGTGGAATTTAATGTTTTCTTTTTTCCCCTCATATTTAGGATAAATGCAGTTTCAAATGGCCAGGTGAGAGGAGACAGCTACAGTGAAGGCTGCATGGGACAGACAGGTGTGTATGCACCCAAAGTGAAATAGTTTGATTCTTTTTATTGTCATTCAGCATCCCACCTGTCTTTGTGCATACAGGCGCTCGAGTGTGGCTCTTTATTGGTTTCATGTTGGCTTTTGGCTCCCTCATTGCATCCATGTGGATCCTTTTTGGCGGATTTGTTGTGCCTGGTGAGTATTACTATGAAGGCACAACCACTCAGTTTTGAATTAGAAAACGCTTTAGAAAAATTAGTGGTTTTGTGCAAAATGATCTTTAAACAAAAAAATTAACATCTTTGTAAACTGGGAAACTCTTATCTTTTGCAGGGAAGGCTCATACGTACCCTGGTATTGCCATTTTCTTCCAAAATGCATTCATTTTCTTTGGGTAAGTCAAAAGCAACCGTTTTTCTCATTAATTTTTAAGCCATATCATGCTGTATTAAAGCTATATACTTATGGGCATGAGTTTTAACTTTTTAGTTCATATTTAGTCTAACACAAGCTAATTTGAATGATCTCCTCACATCTGTTCAATCCACTTCACTATGTTTAATTAACTTGATTAATACAAACACAACCAAACTTTACAAAGTTAACCAAAGTTGTTAAATTCAAAAAACTGAATTGCAAATGTAATGGGGAACAGTATTTTTCTTGTCCCTGCAGTGTACTTTCAGATTTTTGCACGTTGTTACTGTTCGCTACAAGCTAATTCAACACAAACATATTCAAAGTTCTGCTTTTGTTTTTTTGCTTTTTTAAGACTTGTCAACTGTTTCTAACTTATTTTTTAATATATAAATCCTGATATGAACTTTGATAAAGAAGGACATAAAATGTCTACTTAGTAGAAGCAACTTTTAAACACTGGGAAGAAAAAACCTCAACAGACTTAAAAACATGTTTAGTTAAAGTCCCACTCAAACTATTTTTTTTCTATTGTAAAAGTGTTCCCAGCAGTCTTTTTTTGTTTATGCAGTTTTTAGCCAAAATAAAAAATAAAAAAGTCATTTTTTTAAAGACATTTTTTGCAAAGCATCTCGAGTTGATCAGAAAATAGGTTGTGGGTGGGACTGTTGGTGCAGAAGTCTTGGATAATTTCATTTTTGTTTACGCTCTTTCCCGTTAGCTTATATCTTCTCAGAACTCCAAGCTAATCTTAGCATTGCACAAAAACGGTAAGCAATATTTGGACCTATCCAGCTGTAGCGCTTTGAGACAGATACCAGTTCAGACGAGGGGAACTAAAACGTTTGATTTATTTTTCTGCAAGTGGAGACTATATTACTGAGCAGGGAGACTCATTGAAGTTGCTGCATACAAACAAACCCAAGCTTTTTCAAACTGTGGGTTTTCATCTGCTCCTGATTTATCACGAATTGACTAAAGAAATACCAATGTAGTTTTCATCTTAAATTCTTTTAAGTTTTTCCTCCATCATGATAAAAATGCTACAAGAGTGAGTGTGTTAAACACATTTTTACTGGAGTGAGTCTTTAACATTAATACCAAGAAGTTTTGAAAATGTTATGAATTTTAAAGCAGCACAGCAGAGACATTAATGAATTATATTTTGCTAGCCCTCTGTGGCCTATTTAGATGATCTGAATCTCGGTTTTGTGACATCAGAAGATCAATCAATCAAACTTTATTTATAAAAAAAAGTGTTTCTTTTACTCACGGAGCTCGAAGCTCTTTAGAGTTAAAACAGAAACTGTCAATAAATTAATAAAGATTGAAACGCAGTTCAGATCTATCATGCTTCATTTAAACAAGTTTTTTTTTTTTTATGTAGTTGACTGTGAGAATTAATTTAAATTTAGACAAATTTATTGTTAATTTCTTGGATTAAAGCAAAACTATTTACCTTAAAGACCCACTTTGGTTAAAAAAAAAAGTGTTTTTGGTGTTTTTAACAAAAACATTTTTCTGATGATGTAGGACATTCAGTACATACAGCAAAATTAAGCTCAACACTGCATTTTTGTGTATTTCTTTATTCAAATTGTTGTGAATCAGGCAAAAAAATGCAATTTAAAAAATATCATATTTGTGAGATAGAAAATAAGGTTTGAGGACAACACGCTGCCCGCTCCGCTCCTTCTGATGCATCTTTCACAGACAAAGAGATCCATGTGTGTCTTCGTTTTCCTCGTCTGAGTTGGCATGTAGCTCTAAACTGTATGGCTGGATAGTTCTAATATTTCTTACCATTTTGACAGCACTGTTAAAGTTAGATTGGGGGTGTGAGGTGCCGTAAACTAGCAGATGAAAGTGTAAACAAAGACTGAGGGAAAGAGGGACGGGGTTGCTTCACCCCAACAGTCCCAGTCACAACTCTTAGGCAAAATTGTAATGAAATCCTGCCACTCTGCAGAAACTGTGTCCTGGAAAATCAGTTTTTTTTTCTTTGGCTAAGATGATCAGAGAGGGACTTTTAAAAAGAAACAGACATGGAAGATCGTTTAACAAATTCCTATTTTTTCTTCATTTCTTCTAACATAGGGGATTGGTCTTCAAGTTTGGACGCACAGAGGACCTCTGGCAGTAAAGGGCTGCATGTGTCGTTTATGTCTGCACTCACACTCTTCGCTTTCTGTATCGTATGAAACAAAAACAGTTCAGCATTTGTTCACTTGATACATTTTTTTAGCTTTCAAACTAAAATGTTTAATTTATAAGCTTTGTAGTTTATTAGCTGCATTTTACCAACCACACATTTTTATAGATGGAATATTCCAAATGTGGCACATGGGTTCATACGTCTGCCTACGTTCAGACCTTATAGCCATGTTGGTGGCGTGTTAAACTACTTGTGTATGACAAAGATGTATATTGGGAGCTTTTTCTACCACTTCCTCTTTGGTAGACATTTATAAATATTCTTGAATTTCTTTTTTTGGCTCATGGAGTCTAAACTACAAAAGCTTTTCTGGTAGATCTCATTGAGAAAAATGTTTCATGTTAATGTGTCTTTAGAGGGATGTAATCATACGGGGTGTTTCTTTTTTTGTTGTTGTTTTTGTCTGTAGTAACCACAGTTCTCATGTGTACACTCATAGTTGTATTAACAGGCTCACCTGAATCCAGCAAAGGTGTCACAACAGAGCAGTTTTGTTGCTGTTAAAAAGACTTGTGTGTACAAGTGCCACATCCAAAGCATCAGATCATTTTCTGAGAACATTAAAAAACTGACATCAATCATTCCACTGTCCAGTCCGATTTCTCACAACATTTTTATTTTTTACTTAAGAACGTCATAAAATTTGAAGTGGAAATGACAGTTAATCCAAGTGTACTTTGTACTTCCTGGATGACTTCTTTCGCCTTCTTATTTGCGCACTGCAAGATGAGGAAACTGCAAAACAGATACAGAATGTTCAAAAAAGTTTAAGGATTCTGAGTATTTGTGCACTGAAGTACCTAAAACATATTCAACTTTAATTTTATTCAAGCAATTATTTAAATTTTAAGCTTAAATCTGAAAATGACATTGATACTTTAATATTATCTGAATATTTTAGCTAAAATCAGGATTAACCAAATTCAGGATGAGTCACAAGATATGCATGTACAGTTGTAAGAGAAAGTATGTGAACCCTTTGGGAGTACCTCAATTTCTCTACGTAATGGACAAGTTTTTTTTTTTTTTTTTTATCTGAATCATAACGATGGAAAAAAAAACATTGCCTGCTTAAATCACACCCATTTATATTTTCATCTTTTTATTTAACACAAATGTGTGTCCAGTTTATACAGAAAAAAAGTAATTCCAAAGGGTTCACATGGTTTGTCATGCAGCTCTTTTTCATCACTAGGAACCATTGACTGTATGAGAGAACTGGACTGAGTGAGAGTGATGCCACCCATTGAAAATGGCTGACCCTCATCTCCAATAAAATAGTCAATTCAGTCTCCTTTTCTTGCGATATAGAGGACATCAGTAAGCAGTGATTAGTCCAAATTGGTCTGACGTTTCCATGACAACAGTTTCTCCAATCATGATTGAGTTCCACTGAAAGTGGAAATCAGATACTTTACTGAAGCAGCTGATTGGTCAGTTTATCATCCCTAAAAAACTTGCATCACAGAAACAAATATGAAAAAAATGAATATTATTAATAAGTTATGAGAACACAAATGGTTATTCTGATGAGAGCTGTTTATTTCTCTGTAGAAGTCTATGTGATTCTGGCTTCTTGGAACTTCCTGTTTGGAATGCAAAGAAGGAGGAGTCACTCGGTCCAGTTCTCATACAGTCAATTATAGGAACAAATTGGAAAAAGTACAAAAATAGTTAAATTTCAATGAAGTGATGACATTTACTGAATAAATCTTTTGCATCTGTTGTTCTAAACTTTAACACCAGAGCAGTGTGTAGACACATGGTGAGCTCATGACTTCACTAGCAAGACCGTATTCTTCAGGTTTCCACATTTGAATGCTTAATAAAATCCTCCTTATTTAAAATATGCTTCTAAACAGGGATATTTAAGTTGCTGCAACACTTGTAAACATATTAGACACAGTACAATCTTATCCAGAATAACACGTCTGTAGAATGTGGTGTGTATGTAAACAATCCCGACTTCTTCAGCTGACAAAGGATGACCGCTTACCTCCCAGAAAGCTTGATCATCAAAGCATTTCCTGTTTTGAGGAGGCCTCCAGAAGTTCAGGCTGAGCAGAAACCCTTTGACACCAACAGCAAACAATCGTAAGAGAAGCAGTTTAAAAAAAAAAAAAAAAGATTTGATTTGAAAGAAAATACCCGTCAGAGCTCCCGTGGTCAAGCTTATAGTAATGGTGACGAGGAGAGTGCAAATGTGAAAAACTGCAAAGCGGATGGCCCTAAAAAGCAGAGGTCAGATTTACTAAGTGCCACACCTCCTACAGCATCTTTTAGAGTAAGGATGCATTCGTACACTGTGTGATCATCACAGTTCTTAATCTCCAGGATGAGATGTGCAAACCATCCCAGCAGACCTGGGAGTCCATGGGTGCTCAAGGTAGCGGCAGTGTCATGGCAATCGAATGCAAGTAGCATGTGGCTCTGAAAGAAAAAAAAAGAGATGCATTAATAGAAGATGACGGATCAATAAAAAGTAGGGGTTTAACGATTAATTGATTTTTATTCCTTCAATCCGACCAGATTGATCTGTCTGAGGCGAATCGAATCGACCTGTACCATAAAAAAAAAATGGTCACCTGGTATGTTTTTATTAGTCTCACTGGTTGAATTTTTGACTAAAGATGTCCTGGATTGATTTTAGGTCAGTGAATCTGATCATATTTGACTGTATGGTATCGTTAACTACAATCGTTGCACCCCAAACAAAAACTGTTAAAATGTGGATGTTAGGTTTCAAAAACCTTAAGATATTTGAATCCTGTAGTCGATAGCACAGCAGCAGTGAATCCAATCGCCATGGCTTCCCAGGGCTGATGGACTGCAGTCATGGACGCGCCGACAGCAACACCACCAGCAAGGATGCAAGACTGCATTTGGATCTGTTTTATTAGAGGTGCTAAGTTGGTGAAGCAGACTTGACTTGATTGCTGCACTGTGAGCAAAAAAATCTGTGTGGTTTTTCTTGACTTTGAGGATAAAGTGTCAGATCATACCAGGTTAAGTTTTCCTCTTGCACTGGAGAGCACAGACACAGAAGCTGCTGTCACTGCACTGACGGCAAGGGCCAGGTATGTGCTGCACACGGCCTCCAGCTTCCTCTCAGGGAACCGGTCATCCACCAGAACTGAGTTAAAGGTGGGCCAGAACATCCAGAGAAACAAGCTCCCTGAATGACACAAAGTAATCATGGACATTTAGTCAAAATGTGTGCGAAGGTGTTTGTCATACATCTTTGCTTATAAAAATGATGATAGGATTAGTATATTAACCCAACATGGAGAAAAGCCCAGATTTTTTGTCAAATTTCTCTTTTTCAAATCCTTGCTGGGAGCCTTTGCGGTGCAGGATCCATGTCAGCGTGAGTCCAAAGAAGGCCCCAAAGATGTGGAGCAGCATGATATTGTTCTGAGGTCGGACCTGCCATCAAAGAAGATCATTTCGGAGAATTTTGAAAACAAATTTATAAAGTAAATGTAAAGGTAAAGAGTGGGGGCATTTGCTTACTTTTAGGAGACTCAAGAGGACCCATTCATTCAGGATGAACGCTGGGACCTCCAGCAGGGCCAACAGGATAAGCTGAACCGGGTTGACTTTCCCCAGCACGGCCCCCAAAGAGATGAGGGCAGAAGCTGCACTCATCTCAGCAACTAAAATACTGTAGACATTTTTCACAAACTCAGAAAACTGAACTGGATGTTATACTTTTACTAATACAAGTAAGTAATTAATATGATTTAAAAAAAATATTTGTACCTTCGGAGATCTACAAGAATTCTTCTTTTGTCATACCAGGACTCAATACCCATTAATATGAGGGCCCATTGGGTTGCTATGGTAGCCACAAAGAGATTGAACCCGGAGCTGCTGAAACCATGACGCACCAGAAAGGTGCACAAGAATCCAAAGCCAAGAACCACCATCACGTTCACATCCTGGAATTCTGCACGAAGAGAGAGCTCTGTTCAACCACAAGGGGTCATAACTCTTTTTATTTAATCTTCTGTTTTGTTTGATATTATTGTTAATTTGAACATAATTAAGACAGATTTATACTAAAGATTGCGTTAAAGCCATTGAACATAAAAAATAAACTCACTTCACTTTTTTCAACGCTAAAGTAGTTACATTGGTGCACCCAAACTTGAACATTTTCATATTAATATATCTTTTTTGATCCAATCTGCTCTAGTAAGTGTTCACAACGCCCACTGTTTTTCTAAGAGGTTTCGATCTTACTTGTAGCCATTTTTGTTGTTATTTTGCGTATTTTTTGTATTATTTATCTATTGTTTTAACAGAGCTATGGTAACAACTTAATCACCCCTTTGTGTGATCAATAAAGTTTTATTGTATTCTGTTTTTTTTAGGTTTTTGTCCTTGGACATGTTGCTGGCGGTGTTCCACAGGGGTCTGAACTTGAGCCAATTCTTTTTACCAACATCTTTTATATATATTTATTCAATTTCAATTGCAATCAGCTTGAAACCTGCTTTAGAGTTGATCAGGTCCCGCAATGTTTTTCTATTTTGGCAAATATAAATTTTACACATAAGACAAATTGAATATACAATGAGACTCAGACAAATTGAATGTACAATGAGACTCACCTGCATACTTATCTCTGGGAATGGCTTCATCGCGGATTTCAAAATAAAATGCAGATATGATGAATCCAGACAGCAGGAAAAGCAACAAAGGGCCCAGGCGGGAGCGCAGGCTCGGAGCGTACCGAGGAGCCATCGGTGGAGGTTTCTGGATCGGTTCACTTTCCACGACGGTTTGAAAGTGGGCGCAACCCGCTCGGCTCTTTATCAGCTGCTGGACACCAATGCATATCTGTCTGTCTGAAAACATTTCAGTCATTAGGTTTTGGATTTATTCATTTATTTTTAATACATTAAAACATGAAAAAAATCTATAGTTTTAATAGATTTGTTGCTCAAAGTAAGATTAGAATGATAATAAATATTTTATTTTAATAATCTGTATAAATTAAGGTTTTTATTTAATTTAATTATAGGTTTAATTATTAGATCAAAGGCGCGTTTTTTCCCCCAAAATTTGACTTGGTTCAGAGCAGGATTCCCATCATTGAACGTCTCAGAAATGTTTCACTGTTAATGTCTCCGCGTGCTGGAATGGATTTCTGAAACAAAGAAGATATTTGAACAATGACTGTATGTTCCCTGCAGATATGAAGCGGGGCTGTGGCAAAAGGCCCGCCTCTGACATAATGTATTGGTTAATCATCAATGCCCAATTTGTCCACAATGATCTGATTAGTCGAACTGGGAGCCGTTCTTTAACAGCCTACACGCTCTCATCTGTTGTCTTCAACAAGCACGGCAAAGCGAGCGGCCTTGCTTCCACCTGATTGGTTGTCACGCATGTCACTCAAAGGAAAACACGTCGGCGGGCGCGCTGATTGGATAACGCAGCCGTCTGACAAGTTGACGTATGTAAAACACAGCGCGTCTTGGGTTTATTGAGCCTGCGCTAACAGAAAAAGAGGAGGTTCCCGAACAGAGCCCTTTATTTATTTCTTTGTGTTCAGTAGGGGGGGAATAATAGCAGATACATATACCTCAGATATTTAATTTATTATCTTTGTTCGTATACACAAGAAAACTGGATAAGATTACAGTTGTTACTCGAAGGCCACAGGCAAGGGGAGGAGGATGAAGCGGCGCAATGCGGACTGCAGCAAACTCCGACGGCCGTTAAAACGGAACCGAATCACCGAGGGTATATACGGCAGGTAACTAATACAGAACCGAAGAGAAGCGGCGCTGCCCGCGGGAGTGAGCGGCTGTAATTATGCGGAATATTCCGCCGCTGCTGCTGCCATTGAAGCGCTGCTACAGCAGCCTGTTAACCCAGCTAGGTGGTAGCAGAGCTAGCCGTCAATTTGTTTTCGTTGTACGGCAGCAGGTAAAGCTAGCTAGTAAGCTAGCCGACCGCTAGGCCCCAAAAACAGCCCGGGCACTAAATTTGTGTTTCTGCCACTTTAATAGCATTCTTAGAATGCTGCATACTTTGTGATATGAACTGTATAACTCAGACAAACGGCGGCAGAAGTGCGTTGTCATCTGCTTGTCCTGTCAAAAAAGTAGCCGCTTCCCTTTACGTCAAATGTAACTTTTGACAGCACTTAAAAAAATATATATCTTTTGAGGGGCTCTTTGCAAACACCTATAAATCCAGAAGCGCCACCAAAAAAAATCTCCTATTATTAAGATAACCTGTTTTGCACCTTTGGGTTGTCGAAACAGAATAGTTAAGTTGGTTGCCCTTTCTGACAGGTTCCACCTATCAGCAACTTCCTATCTGATCAGCCAAACGTCGGCAGTCACCAGTTAAACACGTGGCAGAGAGGTTTACAGATATGGAGCAGGATCAAACTGCTGTTAAATATCCCAAAACAGACCTATTTTGATAGAATAATAAGTCAGATATACTCCATATGTGATTAAACATTATATAACTTCTATTATTTGCACAAATATTCACTCAAAGCAACAAATAATAGAGTAAATCGAACCACACCTTACCTGTAAGAATCTCTTTTAGGGGTGTAACAATTTATTTGATTCGATTCATATCATAATTTGTGACTGCTGATAATTGTTTTGTTAATAATGGCTCATTTTGAATGATCCAGGACAGCTTTAGACAAAAAATCAACCAACAAGTTTAACTTAAAGATAGAAACCTGGTACTGAACAGTGCAGGTGAAATTTTCCTGATTCCTTATATTTCTTGCAATAAAATGAAGTGTAAATTAAATATGTGAACAAATGAAAACAAGGATTTAATGGCAAATCAAGTCACATTTTATTTTCATAAAGTTCAGCCCATTATTGTTTTTCCACATCAAAATAATATGAATGGATCATTATTAGACCATTATGCCACACTGTCCGGTCACAGGTTTGCAAATTCAAAGTGTTTCCACACTTTTTGCTGCATCACATGTGTGTTGTCTGCTGTGATGGTCGTTTTCACTATATTTTAATACCAGGTATTTTCCAATATTATTAAAGATCAATTTATTTCATTTTGAAACATTTTTAAAATGAAACAGGTCAATTAGATTAAGATCAATCTGGATTGTAGGAATATAATCGATTCATTGATTAAGTTGAGTAATAGTTCCACCCCTAATCTCTATTTACAACAGTCATAAATTCCCAGCATTATGGCTGCACTATGCTAATAATTTGTTTTGTGCATTTTGATTGCAGTAAAATTACTTCTGTGTTTTTAATTTTTTTTTTACATATTTGAATCTATTCTAGTACCTTCCTGTACCTGAAATTCCTGGTGGTGTGGGCTCTGGTGCTGCTGGCAGACTTTGTGCTTGAATTCAGGTTCGAATACCTCTGGCCGTTCTGGCTCTTCATTCGGAGTGTGTACGACTCATTTAGATATCAAGGACTGGTAAGTAGCATTTGACAAATGGCAAGAATATTCTTAAAGATGGGGACATACATGGGGTAGATTAGCATTTATAGCTTAGAGTCATTTTTTTTTAAAGAAAAATTCAAACAACTTAACTTCATTAGTGACCAAAACAGAAGGGAATATTAAATTGAAATATCAAACAAGTTATTCAGTTTTTCAAAGCTACATTATTGTAGAAATAGTGCTAGCAAGAGGACGTATTTTAGATACGTTTAACTTTCATCAGAGCCTTCTGTACATCCTTGGGATGTTTATGAAAGGCAGTAGACAGTATGAGCTTCTGATTTCATAAGAGCAGCTCCCTGAATGCGTCAGCTTAAGTGCTTGCTTACCCCGACTACACACTTAGCACTTGGGCTACAAACACTAAACAAACAGTTGCGAAATTCCCAGAAAGTGCAAAAATTCCTAAAATAAGTTGCAAATTTTATTTACAAAAGCATATTGAAAAAAAGAGAGAAAACAACAAAAACATACATTGTTGGACAACATAAATAGTCATGCAAAAAATATAAATAGAAAACTATTATAATGTTTATTAAATGAATTTCAATATATTAATGGATGGAAATGTTAAATTAAATAAGGTAAATTTGTTAAAGCTAATAGGTTTTACTTTAGTATTTCCACTTTGTCATGTAACATGAGAAGACAGCAGATGCTATCTAAACAAACGTATGTGTGATCAACCTCTTCAGCATATTTGTGTACATTTTTCTGGTGTTTAAGGTTCTTCTTTTGAATTACAGTCATTTTAATCTGAAATTTTACCATTTTGTTTGTCATCATGAAGGCAGCTGTTGAGAAACCCAGTCTTTACTTGTGGTTGTGCTGCTTAAACATTTTTACATTTTATTTTATTTTTTAATGGGGATAAAGGTTTGCCCCATGAAACTCCATGAAAGTTTCTTTAGTTTTCTGGGGTATTTTGTAGGGCTGTGGATCGTTGCTTAGGTGGCGATTCATGAATCAAGTTCAACAATTTCCAGATCAAACTGCCATTGTTTTTAATATAATGCGTCTATTGCAAAATGTTTTTCCACTGGATGTATGAAATTTCAAATTATATGTATTAAATCACCTTTTATTTAGATTCAGAACCAACAAAACAAAAAAGAAACACAAATGTTTTTTATACGAAAGAAATAGTGTTTGGTACTTTAAACAAGTTTATTTTCTCTTTTTGGGTCAACCTTTTGGTTAAGTTCAGCAGTAACATAAACAACGTAACAACATAAACATCACTGTTGTTTTGAGTCATTTAATAACAAATCCTGAAAATGTTCTCCACGGTTTTTCCATCCTTAAAGTTCTGCAACGCTTCACGTTCTAAGAGACTGTAAAAAGTCACTTCACTCCGCAGCAGAATCCGATGGTATAACGTTAATTGTGTAAACTGTTGAAGAATTACCATAGCCAGAAGAATGTAAACACTCAAGCTAAAGCTCCGATGTTAATGCAAATTCTTTTTTAAGAACTTATTTCAGTAAACAGAACTTCAGTCACATTTTTTTCAACTGCAAAAAAAGTTTGACTTTGAAAATGGAAAGCTTCACTGACATTTTATTGTAAGATTTGTTTTTTATTTCTGGTGACAGTAGCACTGCAGATTCAGCTTATTTTTAGTTTATATACTTGAAATTTAGCATTAATTTGCATTTCAGAGCAATAAATACATTGTTCCCAAATTGTATTTTTACTACACATTACTATATTTATAAAGACCGTGAATCAATGATAATGAACGTTTTGAATATTCATACTGACATTTTCGGGAGCAGGTCACAACTACCCCAATACTCGGATACTCTACACAGCCCTAGTTTTTTTTTTTTTTTTTTTTACAGCAAATTATTATTGACAATCAGGTTGAAGGTTCATCCTTCACAGTTCATCCTCATCAAACTGGTTTCAATGAGACTTAAAGACCCTCTTGGATGAATCAAGAGTTTCTTAAAAGACTAAACTTTAAAACAGTTGAAAATATGATTGTAGTGGGTCTTTAACTGCAAAAGTCCATTCAAACACAGTTTACCTGTACAGTTGTGCTTCAAAATGGAGCTGAAATGCAATAAAACTGTGGAACTGAACACGTAAATAAAAAAATGCATTATCTTTAATGCATCTAATGATACAGCAAAATGCAAAAACTGAACTTAACCTGCTCAAACTCAGAGGCAATAACATCAACTAAATTGTATTGTTTCATTCTAAAGCAGAACTCTCTCAAAACAAACTCAAATGTATGGATTCACTTCTGTATATTATTGTAGCTGGTTGTAACTTTAGTTTATCTATCCAGTATGGACTCTATTTTACAAAGCTACTATAATAAACCTGGTTTCCTTTTCAAAGAAAACATTCTTAAAAGGCTGTTAACGCATCAAAAAAATCATTTTTATGCGACAGTTCTATGCTTTTTACATCATAAAAACAGTTTGTTTATGTTGGTGAAGGAGATACAA
>NC_050533.1:17923849-17931728 GCF_002922805.2 Oryzias melastigma
TGCTGATAATAAAAACTAGCTGTCACCCTTTGACAACAAACCATTTACAGCAGTCTCAACACATAAACGCATCTGTCCACAGAGCTGTAAAAACAGACTCTTTGGGTTCATTTTATGCCTGTCACTTTTAGTAATGGCTCCGCAGAATAGCTTTGCAAACATAATGTGTTGCTTTTTTGTGTTAGGAGTCATCCCGAGAGAGCAGAAATCAAATTATAGTTATAAAAATCCATCATAATTTGGATTTATATAAAGATAAAATCGTTTTTCCGATTGCAGACAGATTTATTCGAATCATTAAAGCTGGCAACTTAATGATTTTTTTTTTTACTTTTTTTTTTACATAGTGCAGAGTTCGTGTAAAACGGAGCTGAATGTTTGCCATAGAACCCAGTCATTGGACATGAATGTTGGTTTGAAACGTCTGAAGACCCTTTATTAAGAGCACTGTTGCGTTTCACTGTTTAAATTCTGAAACTGGACAGGAGCTATTGTTAAAGTCTGCTGTGTGTGGGTGTGTGCTTGCTTACATCTGTGTTTGTGTTGTGAAGAACAAAACCAGATGAGTCATTGTCATGTAATTACTTATGTTCTCTTTTTTCATGTCTCTGATGTTTTCAAAAAAGAACAAACTACTACAGTTATTAACCCTTTAACACTGGACCTCCACTGTTTGTGTTCTTTGATTTACTGTAATTTTTTAACTGGTAACACCATCAGCGTAATTCCAGTAGCTTTTGAAGGAGAAAAGCCGCTTTTCTCCTTCAAAATCTACTGGAATTACGCTGATCGTGTTAACGGTTCAAAAGTTACAGTATGTTTAAAGATTTTGAAAAATGTCTATAATTTTTGTGTTCGATGTGCTGAAGCTGTGACAAAAAATTAGAAGATGATCAAATTTAAACCTGAACTTTAGCCTCTTCTCTTTTCCCCAACAGGCTTTCTCAGTATTCTTCGTCTGTGTGGCATTTACCTCGGACATCATTTGCCTCCTCTTCATCCCGGTGCAATGGTTGTTCTTTGCTGCCAGTACCTATGTGTGGGTGCAGTATGTGTGGCACACAGGTAAGCTTGTTATGTTTCTTTGAATACTTAACCAAGACAACCAGTGGTGCCACAAACGATTATTTCAATAGTCGACTAATCACCGATTATTTTTTTTTCTGATTAGTCGACTAAACCATAGTAAATGCTAAAATAGTCCAAAAAAGCTAGCAGAATGCCATTATAACTTTCAACTTTACTAAACTCTGACTCCATAATTTAAAGTAACGACAAATCGACTAGTAAATTAGTCGTCGAGTATTTTAATAGTCAATTAGTCACCCCTAAACACAACAACTTCCATTGCTGGACTGACCTTTATGCTTTGTAAGAATTCACACCTTAGTGATTCTTTTTCTCTTTCTAATTATTTATTTTTCTTCCATATCTTTTTTTTGGCATGTAAAAAAATCAATCACACATTAAGCAACTTCTGCAATCTTGGTATCGAAACGTTCAGCTCATTAAGGACATTATCACTTGTATTTTTGGTATTTGTAAACTTCACAGTTTTTACGATTTAATGCAACATTTTTTTAGCCCCATTTAAATGAATAGGATTTTTTCAAATTTATGCAAATCATGCAATTAAAAACATTCAGCATGTTCAGGAAATTCATGCATGAACTTTTGGTATTGTTAACGTCTTGCAAATGTAAAAATATTACGCAGTTTTTGCAATTTGTTTTTGCACTTTACAACCTATGCAATATTTGTATGAAAACATTCAGCATGTTGAGGACATCAATGCTGCTGAGGTTTTTAAGGCTTATTTTGAGTTTAGCTAATATTTTAGTAACATGCTATCATTTTTGGATAATGATCTAATGAGGTTTTTTGGATTTTTTTTTAGCAATGTGCTACATTTTTTTGGCTAATTTGGCACCTACTAAGGATTTGGGGGTTCTTTCGACTTAAGCTAGTATTTTAGCAGCATGCTAGCTTTTTTGGCTAATTTGGCATTTAGTGAGGTTTGGGGCTAATTCTGAGGTCAAACCTTTAGCACTTTTAAATTTTACAAAATTTTTGTCAAGAAACTCTTCAAATTGTTTTGCACTTGATGCAATATCTGCAACTTTAAGCCCTTTAGCAATTTTAGCAGTATGCGAATAGCTTAAGCATTTTCAGAAATTACAGTAAATTTTCATCAGCATCTTCAGCAAAAAGCGTTCACACTAGCCTTATCACAGGTAAAGCAACCTTTCTAGTTTAATTATTGTTTTTTTGGGTGGAGTACAAGAAAAACAAAACAAATGAATCTTTCCCAAATGAAATTCCATGCACAAACTTTTTATTTAAAATGGTCTTGAGGATCTGTTAGATTTGCATGGCTGCCTGGTTGACCATGGGCCAGGTGTCGAACTGAAATCCAAGCTCTTATTAGCGTGAGGGGGGCAACACGAATGGAATGGTTCCCAGTTGCTTTCTGAGCTCTTTAGCTTTGCTCACCAGTGACATTCACAGCTGTAGATGTCACACTTGTATTAATATCAGCTCTCTGATGAATGTCGGGGTGTGGTGTTGCCTGATTGTTTTTCCAGTGGCTCGGAAATCAGTCTGAGAAAATTCTCAGACTTAATGCAATATATTTTAATCTGATTCCATCAAGCATACAAGTAATGTATTTCTTTGTTTAGATTTTTTTCCCCGAATTTTTAATAGACTATTTTCTCGATGAAGGACTGGAGCATATCTGAATTCACACATTTATCTTAGATTGATTTGTAATCACTTCCTGGTAAAGTAAGAGTACAAAACATTTCACAGCAGTTGTCAACAATTTGTTCGGATTTCTCATTTGTCTCAAACAAGAGGATGTTCTCATATCAGCGGCTGACCAAATCTCAAGTCAAAGCAAATGACAGTTGGGATATTTTTAGCTGTTACACCAAAGGCCATGTGAATAATGACATTGCAAGCTGTACGGCTCAGGTTTGAAACCTCGCTCTGACATTTTTCCCCTCCCTTTGCTTTGGTTTCCAGAGAGAGGGGTCTGCCTCCCCACGGTGTCTCTATGGATACTCTTTGTGTACATAGAGGCGGCAATCCGATTCAAAGACCTGAAGAACTTTCATGTGGATTTGTGTCGACCTTTCGCTGCGCATTGGTAAGTTCCATTTTGGTAACACCTGAGGACTGAAATAATATATTTATATGCTACGATAATTGATGATTTGAAATTTGAGTAATGTGGAAATTAATTAAAGTACTAATGTTTAGGGCTGTGGATCATTGCTTAAGCAAATATACTCAAAATACCTAAATGTGTGGTGTCATCATCAGCGTGTTTGTGCATTTGTAAGCTTGTGTTCTCCACATGCAGGTTGATGCATGTGTGTATGCACAGGGGTCAAACTGCAGTCCCTTATGACTAGTGCTGCCTGTGCAGCCTCACACTAGCTAAGCACACCTGATCCAAGTAATCTGCAGCAGGAAGGACAGGAATACCTGAAAAAGCAGCTGAGCACCAGCTTTAGGTTAAAACCCTTTGATCAATTGAAGCTTTAGAACATAATTTTCTTACATTTTGCTCTTTTTTTGCTAATGTTGTCACTCCCGCTGGATTTAATGGATATACTCGGTTTTGGACAGTATAACTAATTATGTGATTCTGAAATGATGTGAAATCAAAATTCTCTGCTTTTATTTTGCAGCATCGGCTATCCCGTGGTTACGTTGGGCTTTGGATTTAAAAGCTACGTTAGTTATAAAATGCGATTGCGGAAGCAGAAGGAGGTGCAGAAGGAAAATGAATTTTATATGCAGCTGCTACAGCAGGCTCTGCCTCCAGAACAACAGATGCTTCAGAGGCAAGAGCGAGAAGCTGAGGAAGGTAAGATTCAACCCCATGAAGCAGTTTTACGTTACAGAGCTGAAAAAGCCAGGACGATGAGACAGAGGGGCATTAAAGAAGTATTTAGCAGTCACCAATTCTCCAAGTACCCCAACTAAAAGAGATGAGTTTGGTCTGTAATATTCATCATAGATACGCTTCAACTGTGAGAGACAAAATATAAAAAACAATTATCACACTCTGTTTTTAAAGAGTTTAGTTGTATAATGGTGCAGAAAATAAGCATTTATTTGCTACAAACAAACCTGAATTCTTTTCCTCCCTGACTTGTTACATCTTCTTTAAGAAACTCTTCTATCCTCCACTTGTTGCCTTTATTAATTACACCTGTTTGAACTGGTTATCTGTATAGAAGACACCTGTTCACACCTTTGAACAGTCAGACTCCATCCTTTCCACCATGACCATAACCACAGAGCTTTCAAGGGACACTAGGGACCTGAACAAGATCTCATGGCAGCCTTTCTTCACCTGGAGGGAGGCTGTCCCTCCAGGTGAAGGGACAGGCTAATTTCATCAAAGCATTAAGTATGAAGCGTGGCTGGGTCTTCCAGCAGAACCACGATCCCAAACACATCACCTGGGCAACAAAGGAGTGGCTATGAAAAAAAAGAAAATTCTAGAATGTTCTTGTCAATCCCTGGACCCCAATCCACTAGAGAATCTGTGAAGGAAGTCCATGTTGCCCTAAAACATCACAGCTCTTAAGAAGATCTGCATGGAAAAATGGACCATAAAAGCAGTTACAGAGTGTACAAACCTGCTGAAGACCTACAGGAAACATTAGACCTCTGTGTTTAACAACCAGAGTTACAAAGTATTGACATAAACTTGTGCTGTTGACCAAATACTTATTTTCTGCACCATTCTATTTGTCTAGTGTCTCATAGTTGAAGTGTATTTATAATCACAGAGAATCAATGACTGACACATTTTATTTTTTCCCCCTGTATTGCATGCATAGTGGCAGAGCTTTAAATCTAATCTCACCACCTTCCCTTTAAAAAAAAAAAAGATGAAAAAGATTTTAAGATTTCTTTCTCAGTAAAATCGCTTGATAAACATTCAGACTAGGATGAGAACTTGTCCAAATAACACTGTGAGATCTGGAGTAACATTAATGCATTTTTTAACATTTTGCTGATCATTTTGATTACATTACAACCTAGTCGCAGGTTTTGTATCAGATCCATGAACAAAGATTACATCCGAGCAAGCTAAATGCTCCATCTACATAACAACTAAGGAAATATTCATGATTTATTGGTCTTTTATTAGGAATTCTTGTAATTAAGAGTGACTAAACAATCCCATATTGAGAAAACTAGCTTGTTTGTTACAGTGCGAAGGAAATCCCCTCATGTAAAGTACTTCCTGTTATTCAGCGAGTTGTCAAGCTTTTATTCAAAAACGAAGTATATAGATGGGAGAAGTGTCAAACCTGCCTTTGAATTGTGTCTGAGACTGGCTGAGCCCTGTTTTTAAATAAACAAACATTATGCTAATGCACGTGCTGAATATGATTTGTTCTATTGAAAGTCTGTGGTTTGCTTTTTAAGCAAACACAGTGAGTCACTGAGTGTGATTCGGAAAACAAATCACTCACCCAAGAAGCCTGTAAAAGCAGGAAATGCTTCAAAAGTGTCTGAAGGTCATTTCAGATTCAGCTGAGCTTCAGGGGTTCACAGCAGCACTTATGGACAGGAAATGATACAAATCACGAGTCCTCTCAGTGCAAATGGCTCTTCAATGAAACTGTGCTTCAGATAAACTCCAACCTACAACTGTCTTCTACCAGTCCTAAAAACGTTCATTTTTCTGTTTTCCAGCAGCTAAAGGAGCTTCTGAGGCGGAGACGCTTCCAGCGACCCAGAATGGCGCCCCGCCTAATAAAAAGACGTCGGTGCCGCTGCCAGAGCTCGAGTATAGAGAAAAAGGGAAAGACGGGCGAGGCGGAGGGGAGGCTAAAAAGCAACACAACAGCAACAACATCCTTCAGCCATCGCTGGACTCTAAAATCCACGAGATGGAGTATATGGAAAACCATATGAACAAGAGACTGACCACAGAACTGGACAGCACAGAGAGCCTGTTGCTAAAAGAGGATAACAATTCCTCCTGCTCTTCTTCGTCATCCTCCTCCTCTAAAAATTACAAAAACGCCAGCAGCAACGCTGCAGCACTTAATTCTTCGCCTCGCGGCCACAGCACCACCAACGGCAGCGTGCCCTTCTCCGCGTCTTCATCTTCTACTAACACAGCGAAAAACGACAAGAAGCACAAGTTACCGGTTGGCAAAGGGACATCTGGAGGTTCCCACAAGGATCCCACCGACAACTGGATCCCCAACAACCAGCTGAGCAAGCCTGAAGCACTTGTCAGGTACGAATCGCACGCTGAGGTCAGATCCGTTTAAGGAACTGGATTCTTCTGAAAGTTTTTTTTTTCTTTTCTTAATTAGATTTATGGTTTTATGTTGAAAATTGGCCCCTTAACCTCAATCGGTTCTGTACATTTTAAACGGGCCTGTCGAATCACAACATTAGCTCAGGTCTCAAAGCACAGAAAACATCAAACATATATCTTATTGTAATCCAATTCTGTGCAGATAATTCCAACACAGCTAGATTATCTCAGTTGTATATTAGTACCTAACAGATGAACCACCGGACTGAGCAATCTGAAGGATAAAAACTCTGACGTTATATTGCCTTATGCTGCGTTCACATCAAAACCAATTCGCTCATCAAATTCTGGTCGGAATCGGAAGAACAGTAATGGAGCTTTCCAGCGTACAGTTTTGATTCAGATGTCAGCTCGGATGAGGAAAACAAAGACGTTCATGGATCTGGTGGTCTACAAGTGGACGGATCAGAATGGAGCAGAGCAGGAAGCTTGTGGTTTGCCAATTGTAGTTTGTCTGAAACAACTACAAGTTTTTGAAACTGCATTTTTTCATCTGCTCCTGATTGAAAACGATCTGAATAAAGAAATATTCAGAAACACATTTTTTTCCTTTCCAGCAAATGAACACACAGATTACATCCGAGTTCCTTTTGTGATGAACATTTTTGCTTTTACAATCATTGTCGTTTTTTACTTTTTCTTACATTTGTGTTCAGAAACACAAATTTAAGCTTAATTTTTTGGTATATTTGTAAAATTTATTTGTATATTTTCTTTGTAAATGTTTCTATCATAAGAAAAATACTACACAAACATGTTAAAAAAAACCCAAACCCAATTTTTTTTGGAGTGGGTCTTTAAACAACACATAAGGTGAAACGCGGGCGTGTCGTACAGGTTTTTTTCTTTTTAAATCCTCAAGATCCAGCTGCTCCTCTCTACAACCTTCCACGGGCCAAGACAGCCCAATAACCCACAGAACCCGTACGGGTCAACCTCCCGCTCTGGTGCATATGCCTGCCCTCTTACTTACAGGCCTAGATTGGTGGTCTTGGTACTGAGTGCCTTCTACTGATGAGTTCAGTTCTGTCGTGAAGGTTAGAGGAAGACGAGTGTCCTAGAGAATGATTGATTTGTTGTCACACCATTGAAGCTAATAATTTGCGGAACTGTGTTTGCTTCACGTGATCTGGAGCAATTTTAAGGATCAATTCTGGACAAAAAGTCAACTACAAGTGTCACGTGGAAACTGATAGTGAAGCCATGTGAACAATGCCTTCAAACTTGTATTCACTTCATTGAGTTTTATGTGTTTGTGAAGAATTTTTATTTTGGTTCTTTCTGTTTAAGTGGTATTGAGGATTTTCTGATCACAGTTGAAGAGTTCTGGTTTGTTTACCTTAGCCACAGCTTTATTGTAGAGCATCTTGTTAAAGTTCATTACCTTGCTGCATTATCAAATTTAAAGCTGTAGTTTTGGGATACATTTTACTAGTAAGTTACTGGTTTCAAGGTATTTTTGCATCAAAATAAAATTGAAGAAAAAAATCCAGTAAAATGTTTGAGTGGCATGTA
>NC_050533.1:17931759-17981885 GCF_002922805.2 Oryzias melastigma
CTCCTTCTTTCACAACATTCTGCATCCTAAATGTTTCTGCTTTCTCCCGGGACAGACTGGAGCAGGACATTAAAAAGTTGAAGGCGGATCTGCAGGCCAGCCGGCAGGTTGAGCAGGATCTGCGCAGCCAGATTGGTTCGCTGGGCAGCGCTGAGCGCTCCATACGCACTGAGTTGGGCCAGCTGCGCCAGGAAAATGAGCTTCTGCAGAACAAGTGAGCGCCTCTGTCAAGTTTGTGTGTGCTCATGTTTGTTTTATCCTTGGAAATGGAGGTTCTGTTTATAGTTTTTTTTTTACCAGGCAGCTTTTTTTATGACCTCTAATTCATGATTTTATAGATTCCTGGTCAAAAATAAAATAAATTGGGATTTCTCACGTGATGATACTCTTGTCTCTCTGTGCATTTGCCAGGCTCCACAATGCTGTGCAGGCGAAGCAGAAAGACAAACAGACTGTGGGACAGCTGGAGAAAAAGCTGAAAGCCGAGCAGGAAGCTCGAGCCACTGCAGAAAAGCAGCTTGCTGAGGAAAAGAAGAGGAAGAAGTTGGAGGAGGCCACGGCAGCCAGAGCTGTAGCACTAGCAGCAGCATCCAGGTAAGAGTCCCACCAATTTATAAAATATGTCTGTTCTTAGTCACGAGCTGGATGCTGGTTTCAGAAGCGTTCTCATTCTGCATTCCTTCTCACATTTCTCAGAGGGGAGTGCACAGACACACTGCGGCGGCGGATCACCGAGTTAGAAACAGAGTGTAAAAAATTAACAATGGACATAAAGCTGAAGGAGGACCAGATACGAGAGCTTGAAATAAAAGTGCAGGTATGTTGAGTTTGAAGTCTGTTTATCGCATTTTGGGTGGGATGGAATTATCTAACCGTTTAACTGGCCATTAAAGCACCGTCTGTGGATGAAACCACTGAGCAGTTTAATGCACCAGGAAGAGATCTGACATTTTCCTCTTTTTATTGAGCGCCTAAAACACCTAATCATCGATGGGTGAGCATTGGAAGAGCCCAAATTAAATACACACAGAAAAAAAGAATAAATGGGGAAAATTATAAATATAAATGTGTTCACATCCATATGAAGTTAGTAGTCTCAAAACAAATTTCTTTACAATTAAATGGCACGTAAGCAGTAATGAGTACTTCTCATCTTTTTATGTATTTTTCAGTTATTGAGAATAAAATTGTTTGCAATCATTTGCACGAGTAAATCCCCACGCACGAGGATTCCAAAACTGCATTTAAACAACTCAGATGATATCAATGGGAGTTTTGTGCTGCCAAAAAAGATCAAGTAAAAAGTGGAGATTTTAACTGTCAAATGTGACATCATTTGTAGTCCAAACTAGTCTTTCGTTTTTTTGTTTTCTCATCATATTTGGTAAATATTAATGAAAATATTTTAGTGATCAGTTCCAGCGTCTTAGCATGCAAAGCTAACTGCTAATCCAGCGCACTCACTCCTAACTCGTCACATATGGACGTATGGTTCGGGCCCCCTACACATGACTTTTTTTATGTTTTTGTCAGTTTTGTGATAATCTATTATTTTGGGCTCTGTCTGGATCACTTCCATATGTTCCAATTTATCACCTCCATGAAAAAGTATTGTGTCATCAGCAGATATGATGAATTTGCCATGTTTTTTTTTTTGACGTGCTGGCTGTTTCAGTTAAGTCAAGGGTCCCGTGAACTGGTACCAATCCGAGGACCGCTTGGTAGCGAGTCACAGACAGGTGAAAAATGCATTGTACTAATCGGGGGTTCCCAACCCTCAGGATGCGGACCAGGACTGGACCGGTACCGGCTCTGCATCTGTTATCTTTTCCGGTACTTAGTCCCGAGGGTTGGGGACCTGTGATTGAATCGGAGCAGCCAACGCGTCAAAAAACAATGAGTTGGGGACTCCCAACATCAAAAGTGACGCGGAGGGGGCTGGAACCATACGTCCATATGTGATGAGTGTGAGAATGTGTTGGCTAATCATGTTCTGCCCTGCAAGTTTATGAGTGTAGACTTTTTTATTTCTAAATATGCTATTCCTATTAATGAAGCTCATTGCATTAGTAACAACTGCTCTCATGGATGGATACGGGCTTTCTGTGGTTGAAAAATAGGCAGACCTGTAGGCGAGACACAGGCATGTCCTATGGATTTTTTTTATTTTGTTCTTTAGCTAACACTGGTTATCAGTCCGATTTAAAAAATATCAATAAATCTTATCAACGGATGTTGCAGATGCTAACATTTCCTTCCTTATATTTCAGGAGCTTCATAAGTATAAGGAAAATGAAAAGGACACAGAAGTGCTGATGTCGGCACTGTCAGCCATGCAGGACAAGACTCAACACCTGGAGAACAGCCTCAGCGCAGAGACCAGGATCAAACTGGACCTCTTCTCTGCTCTTGGAGATGCCAAGAGACAGCTGGAGATCGCTCAAGGCAAATACTACCCTTAAGAATGTAACCTTTTTGGCTTAAAAGTTGTCTAAACTCCACGTTTTTTTGCAGGTCAGATCCTCCAAAAGGACCAGGAGATCAAGGACCTGAAGCAGAAGATAGCAGAAGTGATGGCAGTCATGCCCAGCATCTCCTACACAACAGACACCAGCAGCATGACCCCTGTGGCCCCCCATTACTCCTCAAAGTTTATGGACACCAGCCCCTCTGGCCTGGACCCCAACGCTTCTGTTTACCAGCCACTCAAAAAGTGAAGGCTTTTTCTTCTCATCTCTTCCTCCATCTCTTCTCTCAGCGTTTTTACTTTTCCTGCAGGTCCCACCATCTTGCAGCTGAGAACTTCTTCTTCTTCTTCTTCTTTTCTGTTCTCATTTTGCCAGGTCAGAAGAATGTTGTGTTGTGTGACTGTATTTGTTGTAGTTAAAAACAAAAAAAAAAAACACAAAAAACAAACAAAAAAAATGGCGGACATCCCACATCAGCTGTTTAGGAAAAAACCTCACAGATTCGGGGGTGTATCTTCGTTCTCTCTTCCCTTCCAACATTGCAGCAGGTCTGTTTGGTCCTGGAAAGAAGCTGCTGTGACCACCACAGATGGCAGAGCAGTTCCTGAACAGGCACCCAGACTATTTATCAGAAATTGTTTTTCCTCCTAATTTAATTTAAAACGCAGAGGAATGTAGTGCAAAGTTGGCACAGACTTGCTTGTTTTATTTATTTATCATCTACAGATTTGCGTTGCTCTCTGCTGTTTTGGCGAGTGGTGGCTCCTCATGGTTTTTGGGACGTTTAATAGCTAAAAAAATTGGGACAAAAATTTTCTCCAAGAGTAGAACGTTGGAGCAAATGACTGATTTTGTTGTGATCAGAGCTGACAGATGCAGCGTCTCTGTGCTCCTCATTCTTGTGTTCATCACAGTGCCTTGAGTTGAAGACGCATAAATTACATTTCAATTCTTCAAAATTTGTTTCCAAAGTTCTCCCCTGATGGGACGATGAAACTCAAAAGTTTGCTTTGAATCTTCATATAAACAGCTATTGACACAGCAAAGCCACCACAGTCAGCAGCTCATTTCATGTCCTAACAGGAGCTCCGGCGTTGAGCTGTAAAACGGACCAGATTTAATGCTCCAGATGACACCCTCGTATTAATCCTCCACTCGAGTTCGTGTGCCAAGACAGGAATGCCCGTTTCTCTAGCGATGTATTCAAGAATGTACATGCAGAAACATTGACTGACATGTTAGTCGAATATCCAGCTGAATTCTTGCTTCATGGAAGTCCTCGTAAAGCGGTCAAAGAAAGTGGTCAGCTGTTCGTTCGTAGGCTGTGTAGTAAAAAAGAAGTACGGGAGTTAGGAAGTCACATTTCTTTTCGTGAATGTTACAGTATTTGCAACGTTGGGTAAGTCGGTGTTTTAAAGCAGTTTTTGCGTACTCCTGTTTCTGGTATTAATCGTTTAGTTCTTGCAGGGAGAAAGAATCTGCTCGAGTCAGATTTGGTTTCACCGTCACCTCCAATGGTCATTGTTGTGCGTGTGGTTTTTTCACCTTCTTTAAATGGAGAAGCTTTCTTTGCTCAGATCGCCGTTGTTGGCCTCCTGAAAATGTTGTGACAATTACAATTTAGCCAGTTGTTCAGTCAACCGATTGTTGGAAGTATTGAGAAGTGTTTTGTTTGTTTTTTTGTTTTCAATGCCCACAGTCACTGTTCCCCCAGGTCTGACCTTGGCTGCGCTCTCGCTCTGTGAGGTTTACAAGGAATAAAAAGTTTTTCTCTTGCAAAAAAAATCCTCGTTTGTTTGATTCTTTTAATATTATAATAGTATTTATTAGAAATGCCTCAAGTGTTGATTGAAAACTGAACTGTATGTTGCATTATTAAACCAAATCTTAGGGCGTCAAACAATTGTGCAAAACTCAAGAATGTATTATTTATTGTTTTATAATCCAACTGAAAAAAATGTTTTCAATGTTATTTGCTTATTAGCAAATCAAAACCTTTTTTTTTTTGGTCTTCTGTTGTTTTGTAAAACGCATCATAAACAAAACTGACCCAAAAATTGAAGTTTGAACCAAATCCTGATGAAAGTGAATCATATCCCTACTGATTCTTCTGTTATAATCATGGGGAGCATCTCCAGCTACTGAAAACATATGTTTTGTCAAAGGTACCACTTTACCTCATTAATGTTCTGCTAATTCGTTTTTAACACACTTTTTAACAATAGTCATTACATTTATTTCCAAATGTACTATCTCTGTTTACCAGTAGATGGCGGACTTTGTCCAAACCTCTCCAACAACTCATAACTTAAAAATGTTGCAATTCCCTCCTTTTAGACTAGAAAAAAACGTATTCGTATTTTAATAAAAAAATATTTTCTTTTAAAAATCACAAACAAGTTTATTCAAACCTTTTGCTTGATTGATTTCAAGCATAGATTGTGAAAAATACAGGACAAAACACAACTATTTCAAACTCATTACAGAAATAATTAAATGTATTGATTAGAAAACAGAAAAAAAATGGACAAAGACACATTTATGTCACATTTGATTCATTAGATATTCATTCATTTGATAATTATTAACTAAAGTCAAGTAAAGTTTGATTAATCGCTTGAAATGAATTTATACAATCCCACCTGTGCTTAGTTACCTCATTTTCTTTGATTCAAAACCTTTTGCCATTTATGAAATATCCACAAAAGTTAAATGCCGCACATTTAACCACCATACTTTATATTCAGGGAATTAATGGAATTTTTAAATCCTTTTAAGAAAATATAGATATTCTTCATGAAGTACAGTAAATACTGAACATGTAAGAGGTCTTTATTTATAAAAACACTTCCTTTATTTAAAAAAATGAATGTTAAAATCCCTCTTCTTATTTTTTTTTCAGCTTTGATTTTTTTGACATAAATTTGTTTTCCATTTTAAGTATTTATGCTAATGTGGAACCACAAAGTCAAGGAGTTTTCCTTTAGCTGCTTAGTGTGCAGCACTGCTACATTCACTAGAAAGTAAATAAAGAAAAATGTGAACCTTTTCTGCTAAAAATGGTAAAATGACTGCGTGTTTATAATAACTATATACTCAAACCATGTCTTAAATTAGTTTAAATCACTGAATATGCAGCACAGTGTGTTTATATGTGTCCCACCCCTCACATTCTAATAAAAATGTGCTTTCTAGTTGAGGTCTGGTAGAAGAAACGTCTATGCTGGAGGAATGATCTGCATCGCTGCTGTGTCAGTCAGTCACGCCTCAGCAGCTCCTCAGGCCTTCACAGAGACGAGGACTCCACCTGTCTGCGCTCAGAGGGAGTCCTCATGTCTCTACTGCAACCCAAACAAACCTTTGAAGTGAAGTTTAGCACGCCCAACCCGGCCGCTGCTGTCACAGTTAAACGTGTTTTCTAATGGAGGATTGCAGAGCTGTTGCCTAATGTGTCCTCGGGGACGAGCTGGCCTCCTGAACTCGTTTCTGCACGTCATCTGTGAAATCTAGCACGGCAAGATTTTTGGCACGCCAATCTCCTGACTGATTCCTCTGAAGGGCGGTGATGCAAACAACTGAAACCCAGATTGGCGTATCAATTTAATTATTTTGCTAATGGAGTCTAAAAAATTAATGAGCATTTTTCCCGGCAGTTCAAAACACATTTGGAAACTGCTGATCCTTAAATATGGCAGCACAGACACGCTCCTATAACTTCCAAAAAAAAAAGAAAAGAGAATTTGACCTTTCATCATTATAAATGTATGTGTAAATATGGAAATGTATCATCGTTTCCTTTTGTTTTTTTCCTGTCAAATCATAAATAAGAATCTTAAGCTTGATATATTGCTTTTCGTTGCCTTTTTTATATTTTTTGTTTGTTTGTTTTATTTTTTGAAATAATTCAATCCCCAAAGATGAAATCAGTGAAACTACATTAAATCTTGTTTTTCATGTCAAAACTATTTTTTCTTCTAATCAAAGCTTAAACTTATTAACTCATAAATACTAGTATTAATCCTCAGTAAAAGTATAATTCTATCGACAAATCTCCTTATGAGGGACAAAAGAGTTCTTTTAAACCTACTGTCATGTTTGACCTCAGGCTAATTCTGGTGTTTTTGGTACAATTTAGAAGGTGGGGGGGGGGTGTCTTTGACAGATGTTATATGGTGGATGTACCTTCCTTACTATATGACTTTTCCTTTCTGTTTCATTCATTCATTGATATGAGATTTCCAATTAATGCCCCGTCAATGATGACACCCAGAAATGGTCACTGTATCAATTTTAATACCATCTATTTCAAGTGAAACATTAAGGCTTGTGTGTCTTTTGCTAAGTATCATGAAGGATATATATATATATATTGTCAGTTTTGTGACAATCTATTATTTTGTGCTCTGTCTGGATCACTTCTTCCATATGTTCCAAATGATCACCTATTGTGTCATCAGCAAATATAATGAATTTGGCATCTTGGATGCACCAATAATGTCATTTATGTAGAAATTGTCATTGAATACCTTTGGTTTTAGGACAGACCCCTGTGGTACTCCACATGTTACAGCAAAGTGCTTAGTGTTATTTATTTATACTGTTGTTTTAATAACAACTATTGAAGAGGGAAAGCTGTTTTAGCTCCTAGATATAAGCTTCAATTGGTGTAGTTAATACAATTTAATACACGGAATTTATTCATTAAAATGGTTTAATAACTATATTTTTGAGTAAATAATTAATAGTCTATCAATAAAGCTGCATAGTACTGTTAAACCCTTGATGTAATTAGCTGTGAGGTCAGAATATGCAAAGATAAATTTGCCTTTACAAACGTTAGAGTAGTTTTGAGGAAATGCACTTTTTTGAAAAAACTTTATTTAAAAGTATGCTGAACAAATTACACTTTCCCCGTGGTTTCCAGCATAGAGTCTATGGTTTCCAGTCAGCGGCTTCATTTCTGCGTAATCTGACCCCCTCCACACCTTTCAACCTGCTGGAGTAAGTCAGTAGGACTGAGGTGGGGGCACCACCCACTACATACCATCGCACGAGACTCTGGGTGGAGCAGATCCCTGACAGGAACAACACCAGCCGCTCCGCCCGTCCGGAGCCGAATCCGTTCGTGTGTCACAAAAAGCCGGCGTCACGCACCTTATCCGGTTCATTTACATACATGACACCGCCCAGGGGACGAACATGGTAATCTGCCATCGCCTGAAACCGACCTACCCGAGCGGGGAGACGACGAAAGCAGATGAAGAAAAGTTTGGACGCCAGGCTGCCGCTGCTCTGACCGGGGAGGACTGATTCGACGGAGACGCTCGTCGAGCTTTTTGCTCCACTTTTCGGGTTACGATATGGACGCTTTAAAATCCGCCGGGAGGGCGATTATCCGGAGTCCCAGTATCGCCAAACAGAGCTGGGGTTCGGGTAAACATAAAAGTAAGTGTTCGGCGGGTCCGCGCGCGTGCTCACATTTAGCTCTATAGTTGTTTCAACCAACGCTAACTTAGCTAAAGTAAGCTAGCTTTCTCGAAGCAGCTAACCTTAACCTCCGAAATTCATCTTTAAAGGCCAGTTACTGAATAATGTGTATGTGAGAGCGTGAGTACGATGGGGGTGTACTCTTCCGCACAAGTACTGTCGGAAATGTTTCGGCTTTTGAGCCAGACTCTCGAAGTGTTAGCCCTCAAATAGTGCAATTTAGCGCTAAAAGTGACACTCATCAAGTGGTTGGGGAAATAAAAAAAGTTTAAATATCTATGTCAATATTTTGTCTGCCCTTTCCAACAGGGCTGGTAATATTCAACAGGGGCTCCCACATCGAGGGAAGGTAGAGTGGTCGCGAGCTCGTGCCATCCTAGCAACGCACTGTTGCTAGGTGATACAGGATGTTGGGGTGGTTTCTGATTCCTTTCATTTTTTAAAGCCCTCTCGTGAATTTGGTGAAATATTTATGGCTTTGACAGCTCGTGTGATCACACCAGGGTGCTGCTTTTGGATTTTTGTAATTGTTTTAATTTCTACCTACAAGCTGAGCAGCTCTTTCATCTTTGTTTCCTACAAGAGAGATGTCCCCAGTGTCCATGCCTCTGCTGTGATTGTGTTTCCCTCTCCCAGAGACAATAGGAGACAGTAGCACTGCTGCTGCACGTGCCAGGCAGGGCAATCAATGCTTTGTTTGCCCCTTGGAGGCTGATGCAGGGTTAGCGGTCCATCAACATGTGATCAGTTCCAGTAATCGATCAGACTGTGCTGGGAACTCGGGCCCAAGCTTGACTCTGTGTTCTTTGTGTGGCAAAAGTCACTGCCTCCCTTAACCTCCCCAGCTGTGACTTTTAGACAACAAATGCTGAGTCACCTCATGTGTCCACACACACACAGCATGTGCTCTTGTACCTCTTCCTGTTTTCTTTGTAAGTGTTGCAGTGTAGCAAGTATGCAGACCGATACAGTTGTGAGTTTGTACTTGTTTTGTAGTGGCTTCATCAAATCATTTCTCTATTACATCTCCAACTTTGCCCCAATTAATAGCAGATTATTCATCTTTTTTAATCTCTCAGTACTTTGTTCAGTAATTTTTCTTTTCAAAGTGTTATTTCTGCATGTCAGCATTGATCACACTCTGACAATCAGTTTCTGCTATATGGATGTGGCCCTGCATTTCCTTCTTCTCGCGCCCAGTTAGTTCCTATTTTCAGTGGGAAAAATTATCTGAATCTTCAACATGTTGTAAAAGACTTTTTTTTTAAAGTCACACTCTTTTAACATGTTTTTGTGACATTTTTTCCTTTTTTTTCTTAAGAAAATTAAGCTTAAATATTATTTTTTGATATGCATTCTTTACTTAAATTGGGAATCAGGAGCAGGTGAAAACATGCTGCTTGAAAAATATTGTCTTTAAGACGTAGAAAGTACGCTGGGTGGGCCACAAGCTCCCTGCTTTGCTCCAAACTGATGCATTCACTTGTAGACGACTCCTCGTCTGAGCTGGCATCTGAATAGGATTTTTGATTTTGGCTTAAACAGCACAGATAAATTAATCCTACCCCCATTAAAACACACAAATATTCTCAGTTTACTTAATGTTTGCACATTAGTAACCTGCAGACTTTGACGTAAAAGGGAATTTAGTTCAAAAATGCGATATTTGAGTTTTTGACATTCATACATGAGCATTCATGAAAGTTTAGTAGCTTCAAGTATCTGAACTCCAGCGTTTCCTTCACCGAGTCATCTAACGCGACCTGCCACGAGGTGATGGAGATTGCTTCCTGCAGAAATCCTTTATGGTGCTGTAAAATCCACTCTGATTTACCACCCTGTTGGATGTGACGCGAGGAGACTGAGCCTCCTGCATGCTGTGTCACGGTTGCTCTTGAAGGGCAGTGAAGGCTTGTCTGTTAACACCAGGATCAACACCACTGCCTGTGAACACGGGACTTAAAACAAAAAATGCATTTTGTTGCACCAGATTAGATGCTCCTTATCTTTTTTTTTTTTTTTTTACATCAAAAACAATAACCGTTTTATTTTTTTAAGTTTTAAGTTCTATGTTTTGACTTAGCTTTTCTTAGAAGAATCATCTTTAAACTACAGTATATTGAAAAAGGAAGTTAAGACATCTCACTCTATTATTAGTTTACTTTCTTGTTAAGAAGTAATTTCTGTAATGCTCATTAACCATATGTCTCTACATATGGTCATCTATGCAGTTCATTTCACGAGTTTGTAGGTAGATTTTTTTTGTAGATGTCCTCTTAAATGTCTGGAAGTTTAGTCACAGTTTACATTTAGATGTGGACCTCACCCTGGAATTTCTTGCATTGTTGGAGATTGTTGGAGTGTCCTTTTGAATTCTTCTTCCTCTACTTTAATCCTCTCCGAGCTACTGAACACTTTCAATCAAGGTTAAAGGAACTGAACTAAGACCTACCTTTCTTTAGAGAAATTGGTCATGGTCATTGGCTTCTATTGGCATTTTGGATCACCATTGATAAAGCAGCTGCATCAGCGTTCCCCTTTTCCCACCTTCGTCTCAGAAAGTGTAGGATTTGAGTCACATGGCTCCATTCAGCCGATGTCTTTGTCAGTAAAATCACTTAATTCCCCTAAAAACGACTCAAATGATGTACCATTCTACAAATGCTTATTAAATAGGCTTTTGCAAACGTAAGCATATTTCTATTTTTTTTCTAATCCTCTTCCTATGGGAGGACTAAAAAATCCCAGCTCAGAATATATCTATGGAAAGCCGATTTAGCATTGAAAAGTGAGGCTTGGCTTACGCACTTTGACTCTGATCACATCTCCATAGATCCTAATGAGACAAACATCTCCATTCATGTTAATTTTAGCTGCCTTTAATGTGGGCATGTCCAAAGTGCGGCAAATTTAACCAGTTCACATGCTCCTGTCATAAAATCAGTATTATGCGGCCCCCAACAGTTTCTAAGAACTGTGTTTATGATTTCTTGATTGTGATTGGCTAAATTAAACATGTGGCTACTTGACCTTCTGACCTTGAAAAAGAGATAAACAGATTAATCTGTTGTTCTCTTTAAAAACAAAGTGGTTTGTACTTGTGAAAAACTGTTTACGTTATTTTCTTGTTCAAATTATTTAAATTTAGAAGTTTAAAGTGAGCATTTAATTGTGAATAACATTTGAACCAAGGTTTAATGTTGACAAAAGTTTTTTTTTTTTTCAGACAGACTTTGTCTTTATATTATTTATGGTCTTTAAATATGAAAGTTAAAATAATGTTGTTAGAATATATATTTAGATGTGTTTCTGTTTAATGTGAAGAAATGCAAAGTGTCCCATTGCAATACAGTTTTCATTAGTTAATTTGCATTTAGTGTTATTATGAGGGTTCAAAAATACTGCCCGATTGGTTGGCTCTCACACGTCTTCACCTCACCACATCTGGCCCTTCTTTACAAAAAGTTTTGACACTCTTGCTTCAATGGATCACTTTGTGAAGACTATTTTGTACCTGTACAGGTACACAAAAAAGAAGCGTGTTTTGTTCTTTTTCCGTGCCGTCCAGACTCCTTCACCTCTACAAAATCCCTCTTTTATGTGTTCTAGCTTCTCAAGTGGAGTAGTATTTTTTGTCAGATCTGGCTTTTAATTTGTTAAATATATGCATAAAAACAAAAGAACACAAATTACGAGTCTAGGAATCTTGTTTTCACCCTTTAAGAAGTTTTAGGCTTTGAATTAGTTTCTTTTCAGAAATAGCATTACCCTGATGACGGATCGGTTTACTGTCAATGAACCGACCGTCACATCTCCTTGACTGCAGTCTATTGATTTCTGATGGATGGGGCTTGACGCCGCTGCTCTGTTGTGCTCTACATGACCGATCCCCATCCTTTTGTTTTGAGCCGTTTCTCAATGCAGCTCGTAAATCAGCCTCCATAAAGTGTTTAAAGTGATGTTTGCTTAACAAGCGCTGCACATTATAGAAGCAGTTCACGTCTTCACAGTTGCAATACAATCCAGCCCCTCCCCATTTGGCACGCCTGCGAGCAAAGCATGGAAGGGATCCGTTTCATAACCCAGATTCTTGCTGTGAGTACATTCTGGCCTCTGTTGGACATGAGCTTTAATCCCTCGCTGGCATGACCCCTCATTTTTCTCCTCTTCTCACTGTCCTCCTTTGAGTGGATTTAGCCAATACTGCAAGACACGTGTTTCAGTGTTGGGACTTGGAAGTATAAGACTCTTATCCTCTGCAAATCCTTCCCAAATTGATTTGGACAGTCTTCAAATCAAATACTGTTGAATGCGATCCGTATTTGGAAATATTCCAACATTGATGTTTAAGAAATCTTTGCTCCTGCTGGTCTTTAAGAAGAGAAACCTCCTGTTTTTTTCCCTATCGAAAATGAGGTCACATGATAATCAGTGGAAGACCCCACTGACTGTTGACTTATTGTGACTTCATTGCTGCTTGACCCTGTGGGGTTATTTGTGGATATGCTTTTGTGTACCTAAGGGGACTTTGACCATGGCTGTTCAATAATATGTAAAGCATTTTTTCAGCAAATGTTAGGAGAACTTGCAGGTTTATGTAGATCATAACTCCCTTTAAAACAGCAGCTCTTTATCTTCCTCTCAGCCTTTCACATAATGACTTGCCATTAGGGATTAATGATGGTTGTGCATCTTCTTGCTCAGACTACCGGGCTGAACAGAACAGACTCGCATCATTTTTGGTAGAATGCTTGAACTCGTTTGAAGCATGAAATATGTGCTATGCCTGTCAGCTACATCTGACACCTTCTGTCATCTGAAACATCAGTTGTCTTAATTTTATTCTGTTTGATACAATATTTGTGTAGCAAATGTCTTATCTAGTTGCGCTAAGATGAAACGTAGATCAGTTGCTTTCATCCAGGAAGATGTGTGAATTTTACATTGAAAAAAAAAACATTTATTTTGAAAAGTTGCGTCTCATTTGGTAGGTCTGAAAACTATAGAAACAATTACATCAAACTAGTTTGACCCGTGTAGTGTAAGTGTAAGGAGTATTGTTGTTCTGAGCTCACATGAGTCAGACCTTTGCTTTGGCTGATCTTGATTAATGATGATGATGATACTAGCTGTAGCTTTTGTTTGTTTCTTAGTCACATGTGGTGTTTCTTGAAGGTCTTCAGAGACTACACATCTCTTAAAAGGTTTAATTTTGATGTTAATATTTTAAATTCAACATATTTTTAAGCTAAACAAGTCGATTTATATTATGTATGTGATGTTATTTGTGGTAAATTGGTCAAATAAAAGTAACGAACCTCAAACCTTTGAAAAAAACTCAAAAATGTTTTCGTGTGGGGTTCAGAGTAAGTTCAGATCATGTTTATATGAATAAGATTTCCACTGCGTTTCTATTTGAGCTGCTTCCTTTGTGGGGTTGCCTTTTCTTTTGCCTTTGGACTCTGATTGAACCTTGTTTAGAACCTCTCACTTTGTGATTGGAGGTCAGATGTACAGTTGTTCTCACTGCACCACAGCCCAGCGGCGACTCTTACATTTATAAACACGTGCCAATATCAGATCTCATCCTAAATGGGGTCATATCCTGCATATGACATCGTCATGTTCACATCGGATCCAGACCAAAGTCTTTATCCAGATAAGCCACGTTTTTTAATCTGTATTTCACATGAATCAACCGTTCAGCCATATTTATAAGGAATATATGTAATAACATAAAGACGAGCAAAAAAGTATTAACGATTCTGCAAGTTGTCCCACCTAAAAGGATGAATTTGGTCTGTAATGTTCATCATAAATACACTTCAACTGAGAGAGGCAGAATGTATGAATATAATCCAGGAAACCACCTTGAATGTATTTGTATAATGTTGTAGAAATTAGGTATTAAGCTCCACCAAACAGACCTGTTACTTCCTCTTTAAGAAGCGGTTATATCATCCTCTCACTGCCAGTTATAATGTTACCTGTTTTATAATGTTACCTGTTTAAGCTGTATCAAAATAGAACTCTTTGCTACAAACTCCACTTGCCAATAAGGCAAGGAAGAATGCTGTGTTGCACCACACCCAGTGTGAAGCATGGGAGTGGACACGTCATGATTAGGGGCTGCTTTTTTTTTTGCAAAGGAGGCAGAATGACTGATCCGTATGGAGGAAAGGAAGTATTGGGGCATATATGATAAGATTTTGGACAAAAACCTCCTTCAATCAGTGAGAACATTGAGGATGAAACATGGCTGCGTCTTACAGCAGGACAATGATCCTAAACAAACATAGCCCAGGCAACTCGCAGAATTATTAGAAGAAATATTTTTTACCTCGCTGCATGTTACTCAAAAAAAAATTGGCCAATGCTTCCGTTGTAGTCTGTGGGGGGGATTCAAAATTTGTTATTTGGGATGTCCCGCTAGGTGAAGTCTCTGGGCACGACCCAGGACACACTAGTGTGACTACATCTCTCGCTTGGCCTGGGTCCTCCCAGAGGAACTGGAGGAAGCAGCTGGGGACAGGGAAGTCTCTGCATCTTTGCTTAGACCTCTGCCACCTGCAATGGATGGCTAGAAGGAGCGAGCAGCAAGCCACAGAAAGAAATCGGGGCAAGTTTTGTGGATTTTTTGGTTTGATTGTGGATTCTACTCTTACAGAAGCATACACACAGACTGAGTGAGGAAGCTCAATTATTTTCTGTAACAGATTATTTACACACAAACCACAGAAACATCATTTGCAGCATTAAAAGAATAAAAGGCAGAGAGTTGTGAAAGGCTGCTATATGTCCAGTCTAATAAGACTCAGCACAGAAATGCTGCCAACGGACAGAGTAGCTCATCTCTATTAGGCGTCAAAATCTTCTTTATATCTTTTTGTTCTTGGTGCAAAGCTGACGTTGATGTGACTTGAACAAAGCACCACTGTCTGTAGAACAAGTAGTGTTACTTTTGTTCAAAGTTAAAGTCAAATTCTCCAAAGGGACCCTGTTAAAAAAGTCACAGAAGAGAACTGCTCAGCTTTTACCAACCTGAGAATTGAGATTCTGTAACTTGTCAGGAATAAAAGATCACCGAGTTCCCTTTTTCCTTTTAACTAAAAAATTATATACACTACTGTTCAAAAGTTTGGAGTTACTTTGAAATCTTCCTCATTTTGAAAGAAAAGCACTATTTTTTCTCGACTCTAAACTAATCAGAAATGCACTCTATACATTATTAATGTGGCAAATGATTGAAACTCCAGTGTTCTAATGGTGCAATGTGTTTGGCCACTCTGTCAGAAAGCTAATAGGTGACTAGAAAAAACTTGTGCAATCACGTACAAATTTTTAAGTGTCCCCAAAATATTGTATATATATAAATAAATCCGATTATTTTTATATTCATTCTAGTATTAATTTGTTTATGGGTTTAGATGATCATTTATGGTTATTTGGATAAATAACTGTCAAGTTGTCTAGAAAGTAGATAAACTCATTCATCAAGCAAAGAGGTTGTTAACGTGATTAATTTAGATAAGATGATATATTGTTCTGTATATCTTGAAATGACTGATGTGAGATAAAAAATGAGCCTGTTCTGAACAGCATCATGCATAAGAAATGATTAAACTATCCACTCGTTACTTTATGCCTTTAAAGGGAAAAAAAAGGATTGAATTCAGAGGAACTATTTGACTTTATCAATTATCTCCAAAAACAACATTTAACAAAAAGGCAATTATCTAGAAATGTGGTAAAACCGAAGAGAACTGATCTGAATTTTCATCCCATATGACATGAGGAACGCCTCAAACTTCATGTGGTCAAATTTCCATTGATGCAGACGTTAAAAACGTTAAAGGACCAAAGCAAAAAAGTCTGAGTTCTTCATTTGGAAAATAAAGTCCACAGGACACAAATAAATGAAGAAATCATCACATAAGTATTTCACTTTTGATGATATTTTGTTGTTTTTTTCTTGCCTATTTGATCAAAGAGAGTGTGCTTTGATCATGTTACCACGTTGAAGTTAAAAAAGCAGTCCTCTGGGGTTGATTGATCTTTTATTCTTGAAGATGTTTCTTGTCTTCACAAAGAGAATTTCTTGATTCTGAAATGCAGTGGTAACAGAGCTGATCTACATGCATCTAGGAGGATATGACTGTGGACATCGACACCTTTTATATTAATGGACGAACAAAAGTTAAAGTGGTTTCAGGTCTGAGTTCTTTTGTCCTTAAGAGGAGTCAAGGCTCTTGTTTGGTTTCAACTGATGGTTGGACACAAATTCACCATTTTTAGGTTGTTTTTTTTCTCTAACATAAAATGTTTCTTGTATTTATACCTCACTCAAACCATCCTTTCATTTTGGTTATGATGCAAAGTTGGATATGGACCTCAGCCAGAGAGACCAGGTCGACTTGTCTACGAATCTCCTAAATAACAGAGAGAGGTTTCATGTCCTCCTGGGTGCAAATAAACTTTTTAAACCCCGTATTTTAGGATTGGGAACGCCTATTAGCAAAGAGGAGAAACATCAAGTCAAGTTGACTACTTTGATGGATGAACCTACATAAAACAAGTACACAGACATTTTTTTGTTGACAATCTGCTGTTTTAATCGCAACACTTTGGAATTGTAGTTCAAATTATTATTATTATTTTTTTTTGTTGTTGTAATTCTTAGCCTGTAGCCTTTAGGGTCTGTGTACGGTGGCTTTGAAGTACAAATCACATCAACAAATCAATCCACACACTAAAAGGTTAAGGTCACAAAGACAATCAAATTAATTAATTAACTAATTAATGATGTCAATTACATTTTAGAAATCAAATAAAAATTCCAGAAACGTCAGAGGCGAAAGCAAAAGTGATTTACAGAAAATGAAAACACAAAAAAATCAATAAAAGAAAAACAATGGAAACAATGGGACTTGCTGATTGGATGATGATATCCAGTATCGCGTCATGCCAAATAACTTGACTTGAAATGATGGACAAACCATCTTCCAATCAGTGATGTCCTATTGTATCTACATTTTTCTGCTTTTAATTAGGTTTTGTTTTTCTAACATTTCATTTTGTTTTCTGAAAATTGATTTTGTTTTCAGAAGTTTTGATTTTTCTTTTTTAACTGTCTTTTGGATCTTTAAAATGTTTTTGGTCATTTGTTGATGTGATTTGCACTTCAGGGCCACCGTAGTCTTGTGCCTTTTCTGTATTTGATAATCAGTCACTATAATGATTCCTACAGAGAATGCACGTTCATTCTGTTTGGTTCCAGTTTGATGTTTGAATGCTAGCTTTTTTTAGTTGATTATTTTTCTTTTAAGTTTTCAGACTTTACAGTAACTCAAAATAAAAGGTATTTAGCATGGTAGTTTTCCGTCTCACGTCTTTTTCTGTATTTTAGTGTTTACGTAGGTCAGGCTCACAGACCGTCTCCACAGCTCAGCAATGATTCCTCGCTAGCTGTGTGTAATCTGTAACTGACGATGTTGCAGCAGCTTACTCATCTTCTCACATGGAGACTAATCTGGTGTCTCTTGTAGGACGGCATCTGTCAAATGAAAAAAAAAAGCCCACTTTCTTTCCTCAGACCTTGTTGGAACATTAACATGTCCTGTTAAATATCGTTAATCATCTCGGTGTGTCTGACTCAAAGAACAGGTCATCTGCTGGGCTCGGGCATCTGAGCTGCTGTGATAAGAGCGCTGTCTGTGAATGTTAGCAAGAAGAACTCTTCTCTTTCATGCTGCTGTCGGCCGTTGCTGTGTGCTGTCCATCAGGTTTAAGGCATCAAAACACTCAATGGCATTAAAAGATAAAAGAAAACAAGCTCAGAGCTGCTAGAATCCTTTTATGAAGGATTTGTACACTTTAGCAGGGATGTCTACTTTCTCTTGTACTTCTGAATAGTTTCTATAACCTCAACAGGTCTTGGACCATATATATTAACAATGACATTTGATATAATGGATGATTTAAACAAACTACACAGAATATATAGCTTTGCACACATAAAATGTGACAGGTGCTGACTGACAAAATTTGCTCTTTTTATTTTTATCTCTTATGGACCCACTGTGATAATCTTTTCTTCTATTGTAAAAGAAATTCAAGTGATTTTTTTTTTCTTTTCTAATCAGAATTTTAGCCAAGAAAATAGTCTTTGTCTAGGACATAGTTTCTGCAGAGCAGCAGCAGTTCATCAGATATTTGCTTCTAGGTTGTGGGCAAATCCGTTGGCGAGGAGCAACCCCGTCCCCTCTTCCCCTCCTTGTTGCAGTGTGGAGCAGGGAGCTTGTGGCCCGCTCAGCGTATTTTCTACGTCACAAATAAGAGAGATTTTTGTTTTATATGCTCTTGATCCATTAACAATTAGAATTAAAAAAATACTCAGAAATGCAGTTTTGAGCTTAACTTTCTGTATATATGGCCTCCATCATCAGAAAATGCCACAAGTACATGTTAAAAACACCAAAAATACAATTTTCTCTGAAGTATGTCTTTAAAGGAGATGGTGTAATTGTGTAATTTTGATTTAGGCTTATGGTAAAAATAGATTTAATTGACTAACTGGTTTCTTTTGGGGACCATCCTCACTTTAGACTCCTTCATTTCCCATCTGTAAAGGTTTGTTGTTGCTTACTTACTTGTGCTAATAAGAGCTTCATTTTTGTGTTGTTCACTTTATATTTTTGAATCATTAATTGAAGAATTCTCGACACGAATCCTATGATTCTCTACTAGATTATAAAATGAACAGAAACGGCTTTAGGAACATCTGAGCTTGTTGGTAATCACGAATCGGAAGCCGGAGAAAGACGAACAGCGCTCTGACGAGCTTTCTACCCTCTTTAATCACCTGCCACTTACCAAACCACCTCTCACCTGGTCGCTGCAGCTTATTTGCAGGGAGTGTCACCCGAGTAAACGCTTTGTCCACCCAGATCTGCAGAGCGGCTACAGAGCCTCTGATGTTTTCTGTAATTATCTCTGTGGCTGCATGAAGCGGCGGTGGAGGGGGTCTGTGGTTATGCTGTGTTGATTACCTGAATTCAGGCAGAGATAACCAATGTGGAAAATAATTGGAATCCTTCTGACTCATTCCAACTGAGAACAAGCTACTCATTTTTAATTAAAACATTTTGTTTCTTGCCTTATTTTTTTTTTGTTTTTAGCAGCTCAGTTCCTGCTTTAAATAGATTTGGCAATGCACTAAACTTTTGCCTATTTTAAAGCAAAACAAGTATTTTAAGAAATAAAAGGCCTTTATCATTTTATGGCACCATTTCTGTGTTTTTCTAAAAGTTGAACTCATTAACTGGTTGATGCTCTATTGTGATAAATGTCGATCGATTCAGTCTAATTTTTAAGACCCACTCCAAAGAAAGGGGTGTTTTTGATGTTTTAACCATGTTGTTGTAGCATTTTTCTTATGATGGAGAAAAGAAAACTAAGCTTAAAAATGTATTTCTGAGTATTTCTTTATGTAAATTGTGGTGAATCAGGAGCAGACAAAAAATGCCTTGTAGTTTTGAGGTAAAAGCTAGCTCACAAGCTAGATCCATGTATGTATTCATTTTCCATTTCTGAGCTGGCATGTGGCACAAACTGTACGGGTGGATAGCTTTGATTTTGCTCTCCATTTTTATTGCACAGCTAATGCTAGTTTGGGGTTTTGAGGGGCTGTAAGATAGCGGGAAAGAGTAGAAACATATGCATGATGGGAAGTGCGGTTGGGCTCACTCTGTGCCAACACCCCCCTCTACAACAAGAGACAAATTTCTAATGAACTATAGCCGCTCTGCTGAAACTATGGCCCAGAAAACAACAGTTTTTACAAATTTAGCCTAAAAGCAGCATAATCATAGTTACCGGAAACACTTTCACAATAGATTAATAATGATCGGAGTGAGACTTTAATGTTTGCAATTCTTGTAGGCTAATTCTGGCTCGTTCATTCCATCTGAGAGAAATCCAGTGATTCTCATGCTTCTTTTTTTAGTCCGTTGTATTTTTTTTTTTTTTCATCATGTTTTGTAATCAGGGTTTTTTGCATTCTTTCAGGCAAAGCTTTTCCTCTGAAAAGGCTTTGGAAGTGCTCGACTTTGCCCTGATATGTATCAGTTTTTTTTTTTTAAAAAGAGAGGAAATGAAGAATGGAAAAAAAGATTTTATTTTTTTTGTTTGAGTTTCTCATCTTTCAGGCACTATAGTTCGATGCTTCTGGAATCTTTTCAGGATCACCACACTCCAATGGTGCGTGACTGACACGTCTACTGCAAAGCATAAATCACGTTTTATTTTCAAGAATAGCTGAAATTCTGCTGAGATTCGCCACATCAGAACCTGAGGAGCGTGCAGCAGTGGTGCCAGATGTCATCGGCGTTTGCACTGAAGGCCCACCGAGCCTTCATGCACAACCTCTAAATGTTTGTTGTTTAAGATGACTTCTCTTCACACGAACCTTTTTTAGCCGCAGCTGGCGACTCTCTTCCACAGATCGAGTTGCTTTAAGTGGTATTTATCCAAAAAGGACGAACTGTTTCCATCACAGAGGAACTCAGAAACTGTGTTCACTGGCAGACACACCCTTTACTTAAGAATGGGCTTGGTCACAGCTGCATTCGGACCATTAAAAGTAACTCTGTAACTACTCCCAGTCGACTTGGTTTGGCGATGGAACAACAGATTATTATAGGTTTGGCCTCTGCTGTCATTTGTAAATGTTCGGCATCTTTTTAATGAAATGTTATCCCAAGCTGGGTGACGGTAAATCCAAAAAATACATCCACAAAGTTTAGAAAATAATAAATCTGCTCAAATGTAAGATTTAGATGTAGGTTTCTGTCTTAAGGGGAATTTAAGAAGTGTTGTGAACTAGAGAAAATTGGAATGTGTGCAAAATCCCGTACCTTCATGAAAACTGTATGTTCAGAAATCTAAAGTAGCTGTAATTTTTCATGATCAACAACAAGGAAATGAGGAAATGAGTGCCTCAGGGCAAAGAAGCTAAAGCTTTTTTAATCATGGAGACTTTATTGGATTCTTTTATCTACTATAAAGAATCAAATGAAAACTGAACAGAAGGAAATCTTTGAGCTTCCATTGGGCTGATTCTGTACAAGGGAATAGCAAAGTATTCTTTATTTTCAGAGTTACAATGTCACTGAAGACTGCAGCTGTAGAGAAAGCAGACATTGATGAACAAAGTGCTTGGAGGTTATTGCACATCAATCTCAGGGGACAGTGATGCGCCGTGGGGACCTCTGAGCTCGTTGATGTTGCTAATGCTGATGGGGAAATGAATGGATTCCACTTCCCTGTCTGTTAGTCACAGTGGACAAACTTTTGAAATGCTTCAAAACTCTGATCTTCATCATTTTGTTACACTAAGGTTCTCAGTGAAATGTTTGCAATGTTTGATGATCAGACTTGTAGAAACAAATGTAGATCATGTTTTTTTTAGTCAACTAAAGACAGTTTCATGCACTGCTATGGGTGTTTCCCGTTTGTCTATTCTGATTGAGAACCCTCTCTGGAGACAAAACAGGTAAACTATCAGGAAGAAATTATTTTGTGATAAGAAAACGGGATGAAATATGCAGAACTAGATCTGTTTTACAGTTATTTCAACTGTCTATAAAAAGTTGATGAAACTAAAAGATTTAAAAATATTAGATTTTTTTTTAATTATGCGTATAATTATTTTATCCAGAATTATACATATTTTTCCAGAATGTTTACTTTTGTAGCTATATATGAATTTTACTAAATACTTTAAGTTTGTTGTGGTTCTAGAGTTTGTCAGCAAAAAAGATGATTTGAAAAATCTGATATCAGTTTTTCCTATATAGGCTTTAATATTTTTAAAAAACTGACCAACTTTAGTTTAACCCAAATAAACGTATGTTTGTATCAAACATGATTTAATGAAATTTCCTCATAAAACTGAATTTAATATTCAATAAGTTTGTTATTAAAACCTCTAAATGATCAAATCTGAATAAATATGTTCCAAAAACGGTGTACCTATGTGTTTAAGTGACGAGAATATTATATTTAAAAGCCACAAAGATCCTTTGCTGTGAAGAAATGCATGATGGGAGGATTTATCGGCCCACTTTGCTGCATAACTGACGGGGTGGATGGTAAGCACAAGTGCCAGTGATGTGTGTTTTCTTTCTTCCTTTAGAGCTTCCAGAGAACTGGACCGACACCAGGGAGACCCTGCTGGAGGGCATGATGTTCCAGCTTAAGTATCTCGGGGTCACCATGGTGGAGCAGCCCAAAGGCGAGGAGGTGTCTGCCGCCGCTGTCAAGAGGATAGTAACAACAGTGAGTGAGGACACACACATACTAACCACACTCAGATGTTTTCTATGAACACAAATGTCTAGAAGGGGTTCTGGTCTGCATTTCTACAGATTCTCTCCTGTTAGTTTGACCTCCTCCTCCTTTTATGATCGGGAGGAGACTGCGTTTGGCTCCTCTCCCTCGCCTCCCACTTAGAACTCATGTTTTCAGAGGAGGCTGTGTGAACACTGTGCTCATCCAGCTTTATCACGGTGGGGGAAGCTTAATGTTATTGGAGCTGGCAGCTCAGTGCTTAATGAAGTTAGCCTCAGCATTACTGGGGACTTTAGGACACAGAGATGCTTTAAGAAGGAGGTACAGATTTGGGTTCATCTGTTGCTTGGTTTCAGTGTCCCCCCTAAAAGGAGGTTGTAATGGGAGGGGGGTACTCGGCATCCTCTTCTCTACACGAGTATTCAGAGATGTAGTTTGTTCAAGGTGTTACCCGTCTTCACTCAATAGTGACATTTTTGCATGTTTTAACATTTAGGGTAACCATGTATTGCAATTTAAGTTGTCCTTTTGCTGCATGTATTGTACAGGCTGATATTACGATTAATATGAATTTGCAATGTATTGTGCAGGCCGTTAAAGTGACAAACTATGCTTTTTTAAAATCTTTGATTTTCCTCTGATCTTTTTATTTTGCAGGCTAAAGCCAGCGGGAAAAAACTCCAGAAAGTCACGTTAACTGTGTCCCCGCGTGGGATCATCCTTTACGACAGTGCCTCCAACCAGCTGATTGAAAACATTTCCATATACAGGTCAGTTTATTCAAGCGCTCAGGGAAGTGACGGTGTGGTTCCACTCTTCAGTGGTCTAAAGGGACTAAAAACAAGGCAGTAAAAAAAAGCAAAGAGATGATCTCATTTATTGCTGTGGCACTGGTGATATGCAAACGGCTGTTTGCCAAAAGGTTCATACCTGGTCATCAGAACAGCAGAGGATCAGACGTGGTTTTTAGTTTTCAAGGCTTCGTTTTCCTGCCTCCGCCTCCATGACGGTCTATTAGCAGAGGGATTATGAGCCCAGCTTGAAATGACTGTTATAAATTCTACTTTTATGAGTCTGCACACCAAGAAATGGGAGTTTCCATAATGTTTCCAAAGATTCATTGACTCGTGTTTAATAGTTTCTTCAAAAAGTTGCAGGTAAAGTTTTCTGAAGTCAGTCATGACTGACCAGCTGTTCTTTTTGCGACTTTATAACAGCTTGACGGTGCAGATTTAATTTAAATATTTTTCATTTTAGCTCAGTTAAAGCCGCGTTTTGTCGAATGTTGCAGCTCAAACATACAGTGGAGTTTACGGCTATGCTTTTTCTGCAAAGAACTTCTCATTTGGTTTATTTTTGGTGGATTTGTCGTGTGTTTGGAGTGTGCAAAGGACAGGGGAAGGACAGATGGCAGACGGTAATTATTTCCTTCCTCTGCTGAATCTCCAGCCCCTCTCCACCTGGCGAGCGTGCCTGTGGAGTCGGTATTAAAGTAATTACATCATGCTCAAACGGTGGAGAAAAGCTATTTGCCGGGCATTATGGCTTGATTTAAAAGCCTCCCCTGCACCTGAGACAGGGCAACAAGCCCGATGGCTCGATGGCTGACACCAAACTCGTACGTTAAGACGGACAGCCGGGTTCAGGAACGCTAGGAATTTTCTTTTTCTTTTCAGCAATTTAAAGGCTGCTGGGTGAGATTAAAGGTTTAACACTGATCAGATTTAACACAGTTTAATCCTGAGATTAAAAAACACAGATTTTGTGCTCTCATTAGTGTGTGTCTGTTTGCTTCAGAATATCGTACTGCACAGCGGACAAGATGCATGACAAAGTGTTTGCATACATTGCCCAAAGCCAGCACAACGAGACCCTGGAGTGTCACGCTTTCCTCTGCACCAAAAGAAAAATGGTGAGTTTATTTTGAATTCTTCTGAATTGAGCCTGAGAATGATGCATGCTCACACTTCTCTTCACGGTCACGCCCAAATATATCCAGCAGGTTTTATTTACGCTCAGCAGCCTCTCTGGAAGTGGCTTGACCAAGGCTGTAAATATAAACTGAACCCAGGAGGCAACACTAGTTGCACTGTCGAGAGATAAATCTCTTCCAAAGTCAACACACACACACACTTCCTGTTTTTATTTTTTTGGTTTAAATTGACAGATAATGATCAGTGTGGGCTGTAACAGAGCAGCGCTTCGATCTCTTGTTTAAATCAGAAGGGCGGAGCCAGAAAGGAGTGGAGGACGTGGAGGTGGCGCTCCCCCTCCTCCCTCATCCCTGGAGGATTTCTGATAGAACCGGCCACTCCCTCCCCTTCCGCCTTTTCTCTCATTTAGTTGCGGCCAAAAGGCCACGTACCCCGCTGTTACACAAACAAGTCGTCGTGAAGCTCGCCGGCTTCTCTTCCGCTTTCTTGAAGTGTATCTGCAGGGGGAAGCCGTGTTAGCGGTCTGTTCCTGTTGGTGTCACTGCAGGATTTTCCTTCCTGTTTGAGATGCAGTGTTTTATTTTCATCCCTCACTCTGGTCTCTTCTTTCTCCGCCCCTCTCCCCGGCAGGCTCAGGCGGTGACCCTGACGGTGGCTCAGGCTTTCAAAGTGGCGTTCGAGTTCTGGCAGGCCGCTAAGGAAGGTGAGCTCTGTCGTTCCAAACCACTTCCTCGTTTCTCAGACTTCTTTGTATCTAAACATGAGTTTTGACGTGTCAACACAAAAGCACAACACTTCCTGTGATCTCACCTCTAAGAGGTCAGAAAGATCTCCACGGTTTCCTTTGCAGACTTGAGTGTGAGCTCAGATTTTGTTTTACCGCCCCCTCATGTTATGTCATACATATGCACGTCTTTGCTGCTGTTTGATGATGGTGTCACTGCAGCTCAGTAGAACGCGCATGTTATTAACTGCACGTTAGCCTCCTGTGTAATAGACAGTAGTCTATTTATGACTGCTGTGTTCTGATGATAAAAACAGTTATGGTTTATTAAAAATTACATTTAAGCACATTTTTTTGCAAAAAAATGTTCAAATGCAATGCATTGTGGTCTACATTGTCCAAAGTAGTGTGGTTTTTTTGCAAAGATTTCTAGGATCTTTCTAGGGCACACGATTTTGGAATTGCAGATTGGGATATCTCTACAATAGGACATATCTTGAAGGAATTTGGACATAGCCTTAGTCCACAACCACAACTGAAGTTTTATTGACCTTTGACCTTAGAAAGTGGCCGCCATCTTGAATTTTATTTAAAAAAATCTTTTGTACCTTCTACTATTTGAAACTCGTACTAGAGATTTTTACGCATTAACTCATTACTCTTCAAGCATCGTTGGGACATTTTATTAATGAATCTTTCACTCAAGCTGAACAAAATAATACAGTATAAAGTATGACATCACTATATTAGGAATGTGGGTGTGATTTAAAAAAAAAATCTCAGTTGCCAAGGAAATCCAAAAGTTAACTTTTGCTGATTCTTTTAAAAGCTACATAGATGTGTTCGTCACCCCCAGGTGACCAAAAAATAAAGTGGTTGCTATGGAGATGGAACCAACAAAAAAGCTGCCATTTTGAACAATAAGTTGTGTCTAAAGCATTGACAAGGTGGCTGAGGAAGAAGGGGAGAATAGGAGAGGGCGGGGCAGGTACCACTTGCGGACCATATAATGCCACTTGCGGCTTTAATTTATGTATTTGCACCGTCCTTCTAATTGTCTTCTCTGTTTCCTCCCATCGCACCACTTGATGGGGATTTTTCTGGGGTGGAGAAGAGAGAGCAGCTGTGGGGGATGGGGGGCAAGAAAGCAGAAAGGCGAGAGGGACTGAAGAAAGACTGTGATTGCATGTGTGTGAGTGGAAGCTTCAATGTCAAAAGCATTGATCCTGTCGTGAAGAGGAGCTCATTTATTCAGTTCTTTAGAGACATGCTCACACAAAAAAAAGAAGAAACCGCTTCTTTTTGTGTGCAAAATTTCTATTTCTTGTTTCTGCTATTTTGGAATGTATTTCAGCAACAAGATCAAGGCTGGATCATATCTTTCTTAATTAAAGTTTTGGTGCCCCATCCTTGCTTTTTTACGCCTCCATCTTTTTCTAATTTCCCTAATCCTTATGAGGTGCAGGTGGGCACAGAATCTCATTGAATTCTAATTTATTTGTTCATTTCTTGCTCATGTCGGGATGGGTGGAATGCTTTCATCCAAAAAGACTTGGAGGAAGAGAAGAATAGACGATGGATGATAAAGAGAGTCCGTTTCGTTAAAGTCAAAGGAACTGGCAGGAGCGTGGTATCCACGGTTCGTCTGTCTGGTTTGCTCACCGTCAAGCTCTTTTTCACCACCCACTGTGGTTCCTCTGCACACGCATGACCCACATTCCTCTGTGTTGTACAGTCATGACTGTTTTTGAAGCTGCAGTCAGATTAGTCACTGTAAAGGATTTCAAGCTGAAGTAACAACTTAAAGGAACTTCTTAAACCTGCAAACTTTTAATTTAATACATTTTATCTTGATTTCAATCACCTCAAAAAGAAAATACTTTAACAGACGAATAGACGCTTTATAACAATTCATTGAGGATTGGGTTAAGAAAATGCTGTTTCTGCAGAAAGTGGTGTTAATTGAGAAACTCTGCATGCAGATCAGGAAATGTGACTATCTGTGTGAAATAAAACCACATTCTTAATTCAATTTAATTTTATTTATGTGGTCCAGTATCATAATACAGTTGTGTAAAAGGGCTTCACACCGGTATTTGTACAAAACCACTTCTACAAAATATTAACAATAGCATTAGCAATAACAGACTTAGCTAAACTGGGCATCCCTGCTTTTAGACCCGCCTTCTTGGTGAGGAAAAACTCATTAAAAAAACTTGATTTCAAAGAGATAAATAAAAAAGAAACGTAAGGGATGTCCACATGAAGGAGGGATCCCCTCCCTGTACCAGGACTGTTAACTCTACGACTACATGTTTGAATAGTGTAGCAGGTGGGATACATCCAGGGATAGCTGGGGAGCGAGACGAGCCAGAGGCGTGGTCCACGGCCAAGAACAGAAGCACAGACAATCTCCCTATAATCTGGAATCTCTCTAGCTCCCCCGGAGGGGAGTGGGAAAGAGGAACAACACATGAATCGCACTGCACCAAACAGGTGTGGGGAAATACATGAAAAATAAATGATAAAGAAAAGAGGGAATAAAAATGGAGGACAGAACCCCAGTTTCTTACTTCTAGCAGCCTTGTAGCAACCAATTATTGAACTTTAATTGAAACATTTCATTCAACTTTTCACCACACACAAAAAAGACCAGCTAGAATCCAAATCAAATCACAGTTTGATCCATTTTCAAATTGTTCATTTTTATGCCCTTTTTAGACAAAATTTAATTCATTTTCTAGGACATAGTTTCTGCAGGGTACCAGAATCTGTTGGAGAGGAGCAGCCCCGCCCCCTCTTCCCCTCCTTGTTATTGTGTGGAGTGGAGCTTGCGTCTCACCCAATGTATTTTCTACATAACCAATGCGCTCTTTTTCCAGGAGAATTTTTTTCATCTGCTTCTGATTCACAATTTGAACAAAGAAATACTCAGACATGCTTTTATAACTTCATTTTCTTTATTAATGTCATCAGAGAAATAACACAAGAACACAATATTCATCGCAGTAGGTCTATTCTCCTCTGTTGTACATAAATTCTGCTCAGGTGTTTGTTTCCTGCTCGTATTTAATAATTGATAACTTCTTTGAAGTAGAGACACTCTAATGGCTGCTTGCAATCAAAAATAGCTCCAGAAAAGGATCTGAATGTATTAGAGCAGTGCAGGAAGTCTGCCGTTTCCCGCCGTGGGTCACCTCCACTCTGCAGATCGGTCTCCACAGGAAGACTGGAGCAAAGCTTGTGATCTCCATGACCCAGATGTCACTCCTGCTCTGTTCAAACGCTCTTCTTTTCCGTGCTGGGACATGTGTTGAAGCTCAGGCAGGCAGGCCTCCCGCTGAGCTGCAGCTTCATCTGCAAATGTGTTTCCAGCCGTTTGTTTACTCAAACAGTTCAGGAAAAGTCTGGACACATCATCACTGACTTGTTCTACATCTCTACTTCTTTTTTTCTTTTCAGAGAAAGACAAGCGAGTTAAGGCAGGTTCTGACGGGGAGGGAGCCAGCAACTCTCAGTCGGATAGCTCAGCCAGTCTGGGCAGCCTGAAGGGAGCAGGTGAGTCACGTCTCTCTCTGCAGCTTCTGTGTCCAGATTTGCCAAAGCTCTGACATCCCAGCGTGGCTGACAACAGCCTGCATCCTCTGGGTCTAAAACTTCAGTGAGCAGGAAATGCCATGTTTGGGTGCCTGCTGAGATAAAGTTAATGATGATGGCCCCTTTTATCTGAAAGCCCTCGAGGCCCGAGGGTACATTGTGGTCCGAAGAAACAGATTTTTGCTGGAGTAATTCCTCTGACATTTAATGATAACACAACTGTTGTTGTAGAGAGTAACTACACTGGGGAAGTGTAATTACAGCCTGTTTAGTTTAAAATGCTTTTTGTTCCTTCTTTCAGGACAATAAAGGTTAAGAATGTTGACTCCTACTTTATGAAAACACACATTTTTTATAAGTGATACTCGTCTTACGGCAAAAAACTCACCAATCAAATTGATCTCATCAAATTATCGTTCTTTTAAGTAATTTCCTGTATTTTGTAGGTATTTTTTTTTTTAATTTTCATTAGAGCTGTGAACGTTAACACACAAGATAAATCAAAAATAATAACGCAATAATATTTATTAATGCGAATCAATTACACCTCCTGAAGAAACGGTCCTTCGCTTTGCCGCGGCGGTTCAGGCTTCCATGGCGTGTGTTAAATCACTTTGTTGGATATTATGCCACTCATACCATGGTCACTTATGAAATACATACATATTCAATCAGTTTTTAGTACTTTAATGTTTTTTTTCAGTTTAGATTACTTCTTTCACAAAAAAGCAGACTACTTGATCCATGGTCCAGCGCGTTGTCACGGTAACGCTACAACACATCACTGAGCCTCAACTGCTGCAGATCGAAGTTTAGATTATGTGAAAGAATGTTTTATAGCCAAATTAATGTAGTTTTAGAATCAAAATGGAATCAGGAAGTTGTGAATTGCATGTGAAACTGCAGATGGGAGCAGCACAGATGTAGTCTGCATTTCTTTCTGCTCCTTCTCTGATTGAAGACTTCCTGCAGGAACAGGAAGGAAGTTTTGGTTGACTTTTTTTGGCTCCCAACTCTCAATCCCTGCTGCCTTGTGGCCTCTGCCCAGACGGGAATCTCCGTCCGCTTTAATCCCGTCCTGACTCGGCGTGTGTGTCCGTGGTCCTGATTGTGTTGGATTTTGAAGGATGATCTCCTCAGAAGCTGGACAGATTTTTGCGAGCGCAGCAGCTCTTTGTCAGCTCCCCGCGCTGCCAGAGGAGGAGATACTCCTGGTAAATTGGCGTCTTTTAGCAGCGAAGGGGTTGGAGGGATTGCTCTGGGAAATGTCTGAGGATGACATAACTTTAGTGCTTCCACAATTCCCACGACTTTCAGATGTCACAGACGGCGCCCTCAAAGATGAGTCATTACCCCTCAGCCACACCTTTAGCTGTAATCTTAAAGTCGCAGTCTGGATTAGTTTATACATAAACGTAGTTTTTAGGGGAGAAAGTGAAATGAACGCACAGACTCATCAGAGATGATAGCAGCTGCATGTAAACGTGGGGTTTCCTTCATGCTCACATATCAGAATGTGACGGTGCACAGATGGCTGAAATAATGAGAAACATTGGAGGCTTGATGAATTACACGCTCCCGCTCTCTGCCACACGAGATAATGACCGTCTCATCTTTTAATTGGATGTAAATTGATTTGATGAGCCGAGCTCATCGTTTGTTTAGAGAAGTGTTTACAGGCGAGGATCTCCTGTGAGTCTGAATGTTTGTTCATGAATTTTCATTTTTGTCAGACGTTGCAACAGGGAGACTCCTGGACTTGGCGGACGGCGCCAACGCGGCGCAGATCCACTCAGGAACAATGCCGGCTGAATCGGATCCTGTTACGGTGCATAATCACACAGCAGAGAACAACAATACTGTATGGGTAAGACACGCGGCAGGCAGCCTGCTGAACCTCAGAGGAGCTAGCTCTAAGGGTTTGGGAGTCGTTGATGAAACGCTTGTTTGTTAGAATTGCTTGTTGAAGGGTGTTTGTGTTTGCTCCTGCAGGAACTGGAGGACGGTCTGGACGAAGCTTTCTCAAGGTGAGCGGAGCTGCTTGAAGCAGAAAGGCTGCAGGAGGAGCTCAAAGGAGCCTGCTCAGCTTACAGACGTGCTGCAGCTGACGCCCACCTAAAGTACAGGCTCTTTTAGCGTCATATTAGAGCACACTCGTGCATTTCACACAGGAACCTGTGATTAGGCCGACTTACTGCATTCCAAACCTACCAGAGTTCTAACTTCAGCTCCAAAAACTTTCGTTTCATGTGGTTATATGAAAAAAAAACTCCCAAAATACTCCTTCTCAGTTATGCACAACGCTCTCCTGCTTTAATTCATTTAACCAATTCCACAGGGGACTCATTATTCTCTCGCTTTCATTTATTACAGGGGAAAAAAGGAGTTTGCAGGCGCAATCAAGCTCTGAAAATCATTTGAAACCCCTTATCAAGTGATTATTTGTGCGCACACACTGTAAACACGGCCTATTACCATTAGCTCTGTGATGAATGAGGATGCCTGTAGTGTAAACAGATGCAGCCTTGTGTGAGCTGCACTGTCAGACGGATGATATGTGGCTCCACAGTAAATCATGCTGTTATTTTAGAAACTCCTTTAGTTTTTAGAAGTAAAATTAATATTATATCGGGATTGAATACATACAAATGAAGTATGCATCTTTTTAGAGGCTATTTTAATTATTTTATTTATACTTTAGGGACCAATTAGTATCAGTAATTAATAGGAAAGTGAATAAATTGCATGAAAATCAACATCCTAAACATTTAGTTGGTCTCACCCGTAAAACCCCTTAAATTCCTGTCTATGAGCCTTTTTTTATCATTTGATTCTATTGAGTCTCTGCTGCCCCCTGCTGGACAGTTATTGACAGAACAACTGGAATGTGGGTTTTCTCTTAAAATCTTTCCAGTCATGTGGAATTTAAGGTGTTTCTTTTTTGCCCCCCTCCTCAGTCGCAGTCTGGATAGTTTTGAGTCCTACTCAGGTAACGATATGAACATGTGGTTTTCATTTCACTCATGGAGCGTTCCCGTCTGTGTGGACATCACTGTTCAGTCGTCACAACACCAATGTTTGCATTTCTCATTGGGTCACGTTAGAAAAAGTAGTCCCTGTCACTGCGTCATATGTGAAGAAATATAGTACTGTTTTTTAATGTCCACGTCTTCATCACGTTTTTCGTCTTTCATCAGATTATCTACAGCTCTGGGTAAAAATAAGAGAACACTGCTAAAGGATTTGTAAAAAAAAATTAAGATAAAACAATCAAAATTCTGACTTTTCATACCTTAAATCTTTCAAGAGATAAGTTTATTTTTTTTAACAGAAGGTTAATGTTTTTACTTCACACAAAAATGTTTATAATTAAGGGAATTCACTTTAAAAAATCTTATTAATTTAATTTTAAAGATTTAAACCGACATCCATTTGTTTACATGCTAATATCTATTTATCTGCCAGTGGATGCGTCACATTACATTCATTTATCATTTCATGTATCTCTCCTTCAAAACTTTCAAAAGTCAATATGATTCCAATGATAAAAGTTTCACAATAACACATTTTTTCACCCATAATTCTCATCACTTACTTAACTTTTTTTTAAGGAATTTCTTGAATTCACTTTATCAAACTTTGCACTCATCTCTTATTTTTGTTCCTGAGCTGTATTATTATAAGAGACTTAATAAACTTTATGTAGCATTAAATGGGTTTAAATTAAATCATTTCATGTTTATGTGTCACCATCTATTCAGTCATGTCATTCTGTTTTTATCTCTATAGATTTACAGTAGAAAGTGTTCAAAATCGGTTCTGCTGCTGATGCATCGTCTGCTCTCCTTTTGCTTTTCCAGACTCGCTGAGTCTCGCACTAACCCCCAGGTCCTGGACATTGGGGTAAACCCTCAGGACTTGAACCCTGACGAGTGCCTCTCCCCGGGCAAATGGGACCAAGAGGAGACGGACTTGACCGCACAAAAGGACGCCTTTGGGTTCTGATGTTCAGCCCCTGTCGGGAAGGGGGAGGCGGGGCAAAGGTGAGGAGGGAGTGACGGTGGAACGCTGCCGCAGACACCCGTGAGCTGTGGCCGGCAGCCGGGATCTCCCCACTGTGGCCCCGCCTCCCCGCCGCGGCACGACTAAAAAAGGACGAGATGAGCCGACGGCTCCCAGGCCAAAGCAATACCGACCGTTTTACCAAACATGCAGCCAAGTCATGTTTGCTCTGTTTATGTTTGTCCTTTCACTGTTGGTGTAAAACGCTTTACAGAAAGTGTGTGTAAATACGAGCGCTCTGATGCAAGCCAAGTGACAAACGTGACGAGATCCAGAGGCGTGCAGCTGCTTTTCACTGAAAAGTGAGAAATGTTTGAATTGAGTGAACGCCGGGAAACTAAAGCTTTAAAAAAGTGAATGTGTGAATGTGTGTGAGAGGACAAAAAGAACAAAACGACAATCTTTCTTTCCTATTGAGAATCTATTTTTGCACTCATCCATCTGAAGCACACGTGAGGGAATGAAACGTCGTCAAACTCATTGAAGCTTTTTCCGCAGTGCCTTTATTCACTCGTGTCGCTCCAGCACGGATAAACCGGCAGCCACTGGATTCTAACTTCTCTGTTTGATTTTGTTTGAAGTGAAGCCCCACGTTTAACCAGTCGAGTTCAACCATAATCCACACTGAGGATGATGACTTGGGCGGGAAATTTGGCTTCAGTGTCTGAAACGGAAAAACAAGCGTTCACATGGATGAAGCTGTTTTTATCTGAGCTGTACCATCGTTCATGGTACATTTATGTTACCTTGTTTTTAAACCCAGTGACTGTTCCCTGTGTAATTTGGCATTATTTTAATATATATATATTTGATTTACATTTATTAAAATTTTAATTTTATTTACATATGTTTCAATAAAAAATGTAACTTGTTTCCTGTTTGAGTGCATTTTTTCCTCCAACCTGTATTTTAACTTTTTTTTCTTAATAGATTTTCAGTTTATCTTTAAAATGATAAATTTACATGTATATATTTAACCAATATATTTAATATACTGGTTAAATATTTAATATACATATATTTAACCAATTAACTAACTTTTAGTCTTGCTATAATCACTTTTATCCTGTCTTTAAAAACACATTTTAGACATTTTTGTGTGTTTTGCAAAAAGAATCATTTTTTTCTATAAACCTTTTCTTTCAATTTCTATGATAAAAACATTTAAATCCTTAGTTTTGGGGGTTTGAATTGTGAACTTTTATTTGTAGTAAAATCCAGTCAAGTAGGAAAAAAAAATAGAAGAAATAATTCAAAGGAAGAGTGAAAAAAGTCCCTAAACGTGAGATCAAATTTGTGAATTTACACTTATGCCTATTAATGATTTCTGCAAAATAAAAAAAGAATAAAATGCATTAAAACAACAAGTGATCAATCCAGAAATTTCTCTTTCAATGCAGCTTATTTGGCAAAATGTTTAATTTCTCTGCATCCTGTATTGTTCTGAGATTTAATGAAGTGTATTGCAGGTTTACGTCTTTAACTCAGCAATAATTGCATGAAAAAGATTATCAGCATCCTTTAAAACAAATGTACTTGAATTGGAATTGTTTTGATGTTTGAAAGCTCTGTAGGCTGTTCAGGATCTATCTGCCTTTGCACCAACAGTAGGAAGGATTGGCTCCAGCAACCCGTGACCCCAAATGTGTTGAAGCGAGTTTGGAAAATGGACGGATGGGAGATTTAGAAACAGCAAATTGCTGTTCATCTAATCTAGTGTTACCAGCTCAGTTGTTACTCAAATGTAACTAACCTTTCTTTAAATTAAAGGTGTTTTACCCATTCAGATTTGAAAATCCTGCTTATTAAAATTTGACAGAAAACTCAAAAGACATCACCAAAACGGATCATTTAAGTCGTTTAGGACTGCTGTTTACAAGCCTGGGCGTTGGGATTGTTAAAACCTGCTTTCTGTGCATCTTTATGTCACGTTTGTCAAAAGCTTGAGTCTTCATCAAAGCAGGTTAAACCTGGAGGATTGATTAAAGGATTGATGAATGTGACCTTGATGGTAAAACCGTGTGGAAAAAAACACAACAGCTGATTTCCATTTAAATGGCACAGCCTTTTTCTTTTCTGATTGAACTGTTGAAATATTGTAGTTTTTTCACTAAAGCTTTGGTGTTTTATTGCAATATGTGATGCGAGTTTCCTTTTACCACTAGAGGGCGCTGGTTTTGAGGTTTTAACGGGTTATGACATACTTAAGAAAACTCACCTGTTACTTCTTAAAAATACGCAGAATATGATATGTTTATCATGAATATACACATTTATTTTAAAAACCAAATGTTTACCTATTTACAACAAACTATTGTATACATGTTTGCTTTTTGTGATAAAGTGTAAAAATGTGAATAATCTTTCAAAATCACACAGCACACTGTAAACTGTGATCATCTCCATCCGCCTCCATCACATCTGCAGAACGTGAATGATCTTAATATATATATATATATATATATATATATATATATATACACACACTAATAATAGCTAAATCGATACATTTTAAGTAGTTATGGGCTGCTATGTCTTGTAATGTTCAAGTTGTCAAAAAAAAAGCGAAAACCGGAAGTGACGTGACTATATGCACATGACTGTTGCTGTCGATCTTTTTCTTTCTTTATTTTTTTTTGACAGCGTAGTTATGCTATGACCATAGACTGTAAAAATAATTATTCTTACTAGTTATTCTAGTTATTCTAATAGTTATTCTCATATACAGTCCATGGCTATGACGTCCCGGTATGGTCCCGTCCCGCCCCCTCCCGCTACCCATTAGCGGCACGAGCGGGCACAAGCCACATTATCTATCGGCTCTTGCGTGTGGGTTGGTGTGACACACGTCTGCCAGCGAAAGATTGAAAACAAAGTTTAGGAAATAGAAACTAGCGGATTTGCTAGCGGCTCTTCTATGTTTAATCAGAATGATCAAGATGATGAGGACCATCGCCATGACTTTTTTGATTCGTGAGTATTGGCAAATTTTTGACATTCTTAAAATGAGTGAAGAGATCGTTATAAATATAAAAGATAATCTAAGTAATAAAAGCACCGCTTCAGTTCAGAGCGTCATATTTAAAAAACTTAATCTGCCGGTCAAATAAATCAAGTTCAAGTTGTTGCCTCTGCTGTGAAACCAGCCTCGATACTCAAAGTTTGTTTGCTAGGGGAATTCCATTTGTTCTCCCTATCCAAGATCCTTTTTACCCTCTTCTTACCAGAGAAAGTTAGGGGAAATCCGATGTATCACGTGGAAACCTGTCCTACTACCATGTTTTTGGAAATGTATTTATATATACATAAACATATTTTAGAAATGTAATTGATTATTATTATTTGTTTCGAGATAATGAGCGATCAACACTCGTGCTGTCGCGAAGTGCAGTTCTGGCTCCGCCTGGTTCAAAGCGGAACCGGCTGGGTTTATATTCCCATTATTTTAGCTCCGGTGATGAGAGCTCGAGGCTGTGGGCTCGCGCGCGTTCGTCCCATTGACTGGGGGTTACACCATCAAACGACCATGAACTACTTCCGCCGAGCAGAAAATATGTCTTTAAAACGGCAAAGACTTTTTAATTTGAGACAAAAGGGAGTAATAATAATTAGAAGTCAACTGCGAACGATTTTACAATGAGAAAAAATATGGTTGAGAATTTAAATAAAGTTTTCATTTTTTTGAAAGTTTTTTTCTGATTAATTAAGTAATTAAAGCAGAAATATTCCATTTAATAATTTCTACATTATCTAAACTTCCTGTGATGAAACCACTTTCCTTTAAAGGGAGAAAAAAAAGAAACTTTAACCATGCCTGTTTCACAAGCATGTAGTAATTGTATAACTATGTAAACAAACGGGACTTTGTAGCTATCATACATTTTGTTTTAGTTACATCATTACAGTTTACTATAATGCTATCAAACCCTAAACCACACCCACTGCTGTATGGATCTACTGATTTTAAATAAACAAGGTGACAAAGATTAACATCAGTCTGAGATTAATGAGATATTTTTTATTCGTTTGTTTATTCCCAGGGCACGTGGTGGCCAGTCTTGATTGCTCGGAATGCCAGTTTAAGATTGAAAATGGTGAATATCATTATATTCCTCAAGTGACCTCAAACAAGACTTATGATAGTTTCACATGGAAAAATGACACTGTAAGTTCTGCCTACCTTCATTCGTGTTTGTCTTATTTTATTCTTACATTTTACTAGGTTTACCATCACCGTTTCCCTATTTTGTTCTGATAATTACGAATATTACATTTGAATTTCTTTTTATAGAATCACCCAGTTGCTACAAAACGGAATTCATCCGTATTTCCTGTAAAAGCCAGCAGTCCTGAGATGCTGGTCTCTGTCCGTGACCTTGGCAACCTCACTCTGAATAGATACTACAACAATGAGGTATTAAACTTTAAGATGTAAAAAGTTAATGAGCATATAAGTTTACAAATGTTGCTTAGACGATTTTACCTCCTTTTTCTGACAACATCTTCATGTGTTTTCTTAAAGAATGGAAGGATTAATGAAGAGATCGTTCTGTGTTGTGGTGAGTGTAAATTGCCAACATGTTTTTTTTTTTGGTTTAAAAAAATGTGATATCTTCTATGTGTATTGGCGGTCTTTTAAACATGTGACGTGTGATGTTTTTGTGTTACACAGTGAGTCCTCACACTGACAACATTCTGGGACATACGACCCCGTCTGTGAGCCCTGGAGGTAGGATAACACTGTTGACTTCTAAATGTTTCTTAGTGCACTTTTACAGGGAAACAGCAAATTGGAACCCAAATCTTTGACATTCATATCAGAGAATTATTATTGTTATTGTTATTACTATTATTCAGTGACTGATAATAGCAGCGTTCAGCTCTAATAAGCTTATGAGTCAATTCTAGTGTGTTTATTTATTGAACTTTTGACAAAATAGAAACATTGTTTGCTCCTGTCAAGAGAAGCCAAAATCCACTGAGTGAATTAAAAAAAAAAACTTCTTATGAGGCTTATTTCAGTCGTTTAACCAAATTGAAACTGTTGTTTTTGTCAGGTGGACAACCAGGAATCTGGACGGCTGTTGCCTGGACTGGTGGTGCTGTACTTGTTCTCGCTCTTGTTGTTGTTGCAATTGTCACTTTAAAAAAATATTTTTGGAAACCAAAGAACAAAGAAGGTAACTTTTTTTTAACAGTTTCCTACTATGAAATACCCTGATTTTCTTGTCTAATGATTAAATAAACCAATCTTTGTCCTTGACAGATTACACACCTGGGACCCCACTTCCAGCCTCGCGTCCAGTTACATTTGTGTAGCTGGAAATCTGACACGCTTTTCACACGACTTACTTTATCCATCAGTCTTGTGTTTAACAGCGAGCTCTGTATTTAAGCTTTTAAATGCAAATATATATTAAAGCATTGTGGCCTTTTAACTTTTTATATGATAGTAATGATAGTAGGATCATGTTACACCACTGTAGTTTGTATTAGAAAACCAAGTTCCTGTCTTTGTAATCCTCTTTAGACCAGTGAGTTATTTTAAGAATGTATCAGTCCATCGTAAAACAAACAAATCAGTAGCAGTTCGTTTGATTTCAATATCAACCTTTGTAATCATGCTACGGCTTATTAACTGTAAAAAATTGGTACACAAATATCATTATTTATTTTTTTCTCGAGGCTGTGAAAGCTGACGGAATCTAGCTGTACCAGAGCGTGCACTTACCGCCGTGGCCTCCCCAAAACCACGCATGTGGTCATCAACAGTACTTCTGCTAACCCCATACAAAGCTGTGGAAGCTTTAAATATATCTTATAAATAATAGTATATATTTTATCATTATTTACATATAAACTATATTGATATTATAACACTGCTAAAACATAAGCATTGGCTTTGTTCATGCAGTAAAATATATATGTATGTATTGTAAAATATGGAGCATGTTTGAGGTCCATTTTTAACAAACTACAGATATTTAATGTTACTTTTTGAGAATGTGTAACTTTGTAACCTTTAAGTTAAGCTCTCTATCTATTATCTCTGTCTGAAATAATCTGTATATCCCAATAAATGCATTGTATGTACTGGGTTCTGGTTCCTGTATTTTTGTTTACATGTGTTTGTTGCTATGGAGACTTGTTTCCCCTCAATCTGATGACTTCCTTTAACCAGTAGTTGGCAGAGGGGGAGTGGTCTTTAGCATTGAGTCTAGTAGATCACTTTGAAGGGGACTTCCACCTCGCTCTTCTTGCACTCTCTCTGATGAGATTGCATCATAACCTTTTCACTTCTAAAAAATAACTTTCTCAAACTTTGGATGTAAATAAACAGAAGTATATAACTAAAAACTGAGTTTTAAGTCATTTGACTGAGAGCATTTATAGTCATAAACTAAAGTCAAGAAACATTCAGTAAAGTGATGTCATCACTTCAGAATTATTTAAAAAAACAGAACACTTGACATGTGGTGTGATGATACTCAGCCAATAAGATGTTTTTCTCAGTGGGGTGATGTGTGATGTAATGTGAGGTGAGGTGTGGAGTATGTGTGGTTCAGATATTTAAATGAACCCAGAGTGTTTGCCAACAGCCCATTGTGTTTCATTTCAGTCAGCATTCTTTCCAATGCAGAGCAGGTTCATATTAGGATAAAAACATATGCACCCTAACTGTATAAGAGAATTGGACAAAGAAACCTCTCCGACCTCGTGTTATAAACAGGAAGCACCTGCTGGCTCCAAGAAGACAAACTCCCTTCTATTGAGAAATAAACATCTGTTACTCAGTAGTGATATGAGTCAGAATAACAATTAACTATACTACTTTTTTAACTCGTTGCTCATCCTAATACATTTTTTTTGTCTTCAATCTCTGTTTAAATGAATGATCTTCTGTCCATCACAACAGCTCTGCTGCACATGCACTAAATCTCATCTGGCTCGACTAGTGTGTCTAGTTCAGGTTCTGGAGAAGAGAAGATGGTATCTTCACATTGACTGCAGTCAAATGAGCCGCCGTTCACATTTCTGTGGTCAAATCAGCATCACTGGACTTTTTGTGTGAGTTTCATCCAATACCTAAGGTAGCGAAAATGGAAAATCTCCGCAAGAACTCCCATGAGACCTTCTTCATGTGACCACGGAAATGCGAACGGCGGCTCATTTGGCCGCAGTCTTCTGGAGGAAGTTCTGTCCATGAAGATCTTCACTTCCTCGTCCGAGCTGACATCCAGAACCAAATGATACGGCTGGACATTACCGTTTTTGTTTGATATTTTTATGTATATTTTTATGTAGCAGTGAAGATTTATGTTAGCGAGACACATAGCTATTATAATCAGACAGGTGGGATCAGGGCGGAGCTACTCAGCTCCAAAAGCCACGCCCCCTCAGAGGAGATTTTGGAAACAGAGGCTTCAGATTAACATGAAAAAAGGCTTTTTTTTAATGACATTGAGGTTGTGGGATTTTGGTTAAAAACGTCATATTCATAATTAAAACACTACTAGGAACATTTTTTAAATGAAAGAAATTGTCATAGGTTGACCTTAAGTTATAAAATGACAAATCAGATGTCTCAATAAAAATAGGTGGTGTCTGTTGATCCCCACTTTTGATTGACACTTTTGGTTGGAGCCAGAAGTAATCTCTATGGACGGTATCACTGTCACTCAGTCCAGTTCTCATGTACAGTCAATCACCCACAAAGACACGCCCACAATCAATCAATCATAGAGTCCTCATAAAAGCAGAGGTAACTAAAGTGCTGAACATAAAAACAAATATAAATAAAATATATAAACAATATAATACAACAAAGAAACAATAAAAGTAATAAAACAATAGAAGCAATTAAATTAACAAGCTGGCCTTCTAGATCTGCTCGCTGGAGTTAAAGGCCACGCCCACCCACCTCCTCACACATGCACACAAAAACACGGCCACACACAGACAGAAGTGTTGCAATCCATGTATTCACTTGTTTTTGTTGTGAAAACATGAACTTCCTTGAAAGTGTTCACAGTTTATGAATATCCGTTCAGATTAGAGAAAAACAAATACCTAGAAGTCATTGTAAGATTATTTTTACAGAACTGACAAACTGATAAAGTATAAATAAATGATCATTTACATTTACAACCTGGAAGCTACATTGAGTGTAATGTTCCTCTGTTAGTATGTAAATGGTTTGTCTGAACCCTCCCTCTGTCGTGTTTCAATCACTACACCAGGGACTAGATTACATGTGAAAGTCATTTTCAGGACGTTGTGGTTTCTCTTCTCTCTAATCTTCAGGTTTCACACCTCCTCTTGCTCTCAGATGTAGATTACGTGATTTGCTTGATTTTGACTCTCGGGTGCGTTCTGCCCTTTTAGCATGCTACAGCTTGTTACACATATGGAAAAACTGTTTATGAAGAAAAACTGTAAACAAACTATAAAAGAATTTGTGTTGAACAGACGTATATACAAATGAACTAAATATGACTAAAACGTCAAAAACCTTTCTGTAGGAAGAGAATGAAGAACTCCAGGCCTCTAGGGCGGTACGTATGCGGCTGGGCCCTATCACCTGACCTAGGTGTGTTCAGCTCGTGTGAGCGAGCATGAGCAGAAGACCATATTAGGAGACAGGGGAACCCCAGAAAGGTCTTGTGATCATTCAGATTCTTATCAGAAAAGGTGCGTCAGAGTAAGCAATGCCAACACGCAAAACAAAACAAAAAAACTTTAAGGTGCTTTAACTCGACCTAAAAAAAGAAGAAAATAAAAGCACTTCAGACACAAAGCTGGTGAAAATATCCCTTAGCAAGAAGTATAAATATAGCAAGATACTGTATACATTGTGTACATGTATTGTAAGAAGTAGCTGATTACTTCTTCAGACTTAATTAGAACATTTTAAGTTTACAGCAAATATATATATTAAAGGTAACTTCAAGTGTGACTGCCTCACTTTTAGTAAAGGCAAAGTATACTTGCAGTACACTTTAATGGACTATTTTTTACTAAGGGAAGATAACAAGCTTCTAACTCTCACTTTTGTTGGCCAAAACCCAAGTTAACCAATATTTTCTTTACAAAACCCACAAGAGAAAAAACACACTCTGGTTGATGTTGAGACAGCAGGTGTTTAAAAACGCTCCTAGTTGCTACCACTTGCTGACAATCATCAAAAAACGAGTTACACCGTTCACATACCACCGCTTGCAACTTACAACTGAAAGACACACAACCACTAGCACACATACAGTGAGGCAAATAAGTATTAAAAGGATAACCAACCCCTAAATCAGCCTTTTTTGGCTGTTGACCTCTATAAATGGGTCTTTAAAAGTGCTGTCTGTTTGTCATTGCCAATTTTTTGACAAATTAAAATAAAACTGTTTATTTTTTCAAAATATAGTTAAAAATCGTCCGTGTGCTGCCCCCTACAGTTTGAAATGAGATATTACAGTTCAATTGTGTGATGTAAGTTTAAGAAGTCCTACATCATGTTCAGCAGCTCCAGTAATGAAAACAGTCCAGCCCCCAAGTCCCACCCCTCTGACTGGATATTCAAATTTCAGCTGTGGGCGGAGTCAGTCTCCAACTTCTGGTTTGGTTACCCTTTGAAGATATTGCAAGTTTACCCACTTAGAAAACATGGAGGATGTGAACTTTTCATTATAGGTGTGAGAGACATAATCTAAGACAAAAATCTGGAATTCACATCGTTTGATTTTATAAATCATACATTTGTATGATACTGCTGCAATTAAGTATTTGAACATCGGATAATTAGCTAGAATTCTCTCTCTTCTTCTTCCAGTGTGGTTTAATGGTGGACGGCACACAGCATTAATGTGCATTACTGCCACCTACTGGTATGGAGTGTGGGTCAAAATATCAACCCACTAATTACTTTATATTTTAGTAATTAATTTTATCTTCCTCAAAAAATAAATCAAAAAGGATAACTGCTGGTGTTGCTCAAAATATCTGTAATTTTATTCCTTTCTCTTCAAGACGGCCTCTCATCAACTGTCTCTGAACGTAGAACTTCCCACAAACCATCAACACGTGGTCTATGGATTCCTCTGCAACACAAAAACCACATTTACCAGTAGCATGTTTTCCAATCTTAAAGAGATCACAATTAAATTGTGTGTGACCAAATTCTACTCTCCAGTCTATTTTGTCCAACATACCCCATCTTTACAACACCCCCACTGTATTATGTAATACCACCCTCCTTTATTATAACCCTCTCATTTTTGCCACATGTTTTTTTTTCACCTCTTTTTGCTAACAGCAATATGTATACCAACACCCCTGTGACACCTGTTCCCCCCAAACAATCAGTAAGGCTCCATCTACCAACATGGTCTAGACCGAAGAGCTGTCCAAAGACACCAGATACTAAATAGTAGACCTCCACAAGGCTGGAAAGGCCTATGGGGTACCGGCCAAGCAGCTTGGTAAAAAAGTTCCACTGTTGGACCAATTATAAGAAAACAAAAGAAGCTAAATATGACCTCGAACTGGGGCTACATACAAGATCTCACCTCTTGGGGTCTCAAAGATCCCAACAAAGGTGAGGACAGTCCAGAACTACATGGGAGGTGTTGGTCAATGACCTGAAAAGAGCTGGAACTCCCGTTTCCAAGGTTACTCAAAGACATCATGGGTTGAAATCCTGCTTAAAGCAGCACATGTCCAGGCCTGTCTCAAGTTAGCTAATGAGCATCTGGATGATCCAGAGGAGTCATAGGAGAAAGCCATGTCGTCAGATGACGCAGAAGTAGAACTTGTTGGTCTGAATTCCTCTGAAGAATGATGAGTACCACCCCAAGAACACCATCCCTACTGTGAAGCAAGGGGGTGGTAGTATCATGCTATGGGAGTGTTTTTGTGCACACGGGACAGGACAGCTGCACTGTATTTACACTAATGCAACTACAACAGAAAAGAGTTATGTGGATAATTCATGAAGTTAGATACAGGTAATTTATAAATGTTGTGATAATTAAGTCAAGATTGTTGAAAATTAAATATTTAATAAAACATCAATCTTTAGTATTTTTAAGATGAAATACAGAGGTTACAAACATTATTTATTTTCACCTTAAAGGATGAATATTACAGGAGAAGAAATGATTTAAAGTTTCTAGTTACTTGTAGTGCTTTAAAGCAAACTTGTTTTTCTTTTTTCATGCTAAAAACTATGTACTTATATAAATTAATATTTGTAAAGAAGAAACCAAATGGTGAAGGCCACCTCTGATTGTTTTTTTTTTTTTTTGGCTGTGATATAGAGGCAGAAATAGAATCAGAATTGTATTCTTCTCACAGCTCTTTTTGAGTCAAGAAGATGTGTTGTAATGTTGTATTTGTCATGAAAGGATCAAAAAAACATCTCCATAAGACAATTATTGTTGTGTACGTCCAATTTCTATTAAATTGACCCACATTTTTAAAAACTTTATTTAAAAGTCAATGTTTATCAAACGGTTTTTAACTATTCCAAGGCATCCTTGGAGGCATCAATCGACGAAAGCAAACTGGAGGAAACTACAGACACAGTCCAAGAGAATGAAGATCAGCTTGAGGTTTCACTCAGTGCTAAATAAACTGGTTTGACATTTATATGATCAGGTGAACCGGTTGATTATACTGACTCAGACTAACTGAAAAGCTACCACAATACTTAGATTATGCAACAGGATCAAAAACGTTACAGTCCCAGTTTCTGGACTGAGTATTAACAATAGATTCCAGGATGACTTTGTCCAGCTGGGCCCCAAATTAAGATCTGTTAAGCAAGTGATGTCATCATGAATAATTTGCATTACTCCTCAACATGATTATATCCCTCATTTAAGGACAGCTCGCTTTCATAGTTGAGGTTTACTGTGAGATGAGAATGACTAAATGAAATATAATGATCTAAAACAATAACTCTAGATTATCTAAACACGACAAATCCAAGAAACCCACAAAATGAAGACCGGAGTTATTAACTGAGAAGCAGCATCCACGATTCAGAGAATTTGAAACCACAAATGTCTAAACAAGATTCACAAAATGAACACTCCTTAAAAAATATATTTAAAATGAATCCATCTTAAAATTTGAGGGTATTTAGTACACATAAGTCAATACTTTACTTTTTCAGTACCTTAACTAAAGTCATATTTAGGGGTGTACTTACCATTTGTATGTGTGTGAATTTTACAATGAGTACTTTGACTTAAAATACTTGAGTAATTCTTCTTTTTTTCTTTTTTTTAAGTAAAGCCCCCTTTGACGTCATAGCAGTGTGTTGGCCTGTTTACTTCTCATAAATTAAGAGAGGTCTTGTACAGTCAATGGTGATCCTTGACTTTATTGCCACCTGCTGTTGGAAGGTGGCGTTGCTCTTCCATTGCTCTTTTTTGGACTAATAACACACTTTTTAAATTTTATTTATACAAAAAAAAAAAATAGACTAAACATATTGTAATTGCATTTTTCACTGTTTATATGCAGAAAGTTTGCACATTTTTAATTAACATTAATCAACGTTGCACAAAAAACATGTTAAACAATATATTTTATCAAAATGAAGATATAAAGAAAAATAAAGAGGTCCGCTCAGTAAAATTTACTTTTTCAACAGTCAATATTTTTAATTACTCATTAGGCTAAATAATATTTGAATCTTTATGATGTGGCACCACAAATATTAATAACAAAAAGGTCTATTTGGTTTTGGGATCAGTTACAAGATAAATGAGAACATTTTTAAGGATTTATTAGAAGGAAATTAAGAAACTTCATAAGGAATTCTGTGATAAAATAATGAAGTTTGGCCGTCACCACCATGTTGATATGCTGGTTTTAGACTCTGAATGCCTCATTTATCTCGTTGATTGATCACATTTCATGCTGAGACAGACTCTGTACTCCAGGACAGATTCCAACACACGGACTGGAGTATGTTTGCTTCTCAAGCCACCTGTGGCTCACACTTGGACATTGACAATTATGCATCCTCTGTCATGGATTACATCACTAACACCATTGATGGCGTCACGACAGAGAAACAAATCATCACATACCCCAACCAGAAGCCATGGATGAATAAGGAGGTGCGGCTCCTGCTGAAGGCCCGTAATGCTGCCTTCAGATCAGGGGATGCACAGGCCTACAGCACATCCAGGGCTAACCTGAGGAGGGGCATCAAGAAGGCCAAGCACTGCTACAAGCTGAAGATAGAGGGTCACTTTTCCGAATCTGACCCCCGACGCATGTGGCAAGGCATCCAGGCCATCACGGACTACAGACCCAGCAACCCCACCCCCACAGCCACGGACGTCTCCTTCCTGAACGAGCTAAATCACTTCTATGCTCGCTTCGAGAGGAACAACAGAGACGCTGCCACCAAGACAACGCTCCCTGAAGACCACCAGCCCCTCTCACTCTCCCCCACTGATGTCCACACGGCACTGAGCAGAATCAACACACGCAGGGCTGCTGGACCCGACGGCATCCCAGGACGTGTGCTCAGAGCATGTGCGGAGCAGCTCACTGGGATCTTCACGGACATTTTCAACCTGTCCCTCGCCCAAGCAGCTGTGCCAACATGCTTTAAAGCGACATCCATCGTGCCAGTGCCAAAACACTCCAACCCGACGTGCCTCAACGACTACCGCCCTGTAGCACTCACACCCATCATTATGAAGTGCTTCGAGCGACTGGTCCTGGTGCACCTGAAGAACTCCCTTCCTCCCACACTGGACCCACACCAGTTTGCCTACCGGAGCAACAGAAGCATAGATGATGCAGTCTCCACAGCACTGCACTCTGTGCTCTCACACCTGGACAGTAACAACACCTATGCTCGTTTGCTGTTTGTTGACTTCAGCTCAGCATTTAATACTGTCATCCCCTCCAAGCTGATCTCCAAACTTGGAGCCCTGGGCACAAACACCGCCCTCTGCAACTGGATTATGGACTTTCTGACCAACAGACCACAACACGTGAGGTCAGGCCACATCTGCTCCACCACTGTCACACTCAACACCGGTGTGCCACAGGGCTGTGTGCTGAGCCCCTTTCTGTACTCCCTCTTCACACACGACTGCAGACCGGTGCATGGATCCAACTCCATCATCAAGTTCGCAGACGACACCACCGTGATTGGTCTCATCACGAACAACGATGAGACCGCCTACAGAGAAGAGGTACAGCACCTGACCACATGGTGCGCCGACAATAACCTGCTCCTTAACACCAGCAAGACCAAGGAGCTCATTGTGGACTTCAGGAAGGAGAAAAGAGGCACGCATGACTCCATTCACATGGACGGAATGGCTGTCGAGCGTGTCTCCAGCTTTAAGTTCCTGGGGACCCACATCTCAGAGGACCTGTCCTGGACCACCAACACCTCCAGCCTAATCAAAAAGGCTCACCAGCGCCTCTTTTTCCTGAGGACACTGAAGAAGAACCACCTGTCTTCAGCCATCCTGGTGAACTTCTACCACTGCGTGATAGAGAGAATCCTAACAAACTGTGTAACTGTTTGGTACGGAAGCTGCTCTGCAGCAGAGCGCAAACACCTGCAGCGCGTGGTGAAATCGGCCCAGCGCATCACAGGAACTCCTCTCCCTGCCATTGAGGAGGTCCAGAAGAAGCGGTGTCTGCGTCGGGCCCGCAGCATTCTGAAAGACTCCTCCCACCCAGCACATGGATTATTTTCCCTCCTGCCCTCAGGCAGGCGCTTCAGAAGCCTACGGACAAGGACCAGCAGGCTGAGAAACAGCTTTTTCCCCAGAGCTGTGACTCTCCTGAACTCTGTCCCCCGCTGACCCCCCCACTCACCAACTCACAGGCATCTGTTATTAACTTACACTTTCATCTCCGGCACTATTGATCAACGTTGCACATGCTACATCCTGTTTGCACAGTTTAGCTTCCAATAATACTATTTTGCTTTTTTTGCACTGTAAATTGACATTGTCATCCGTTTTGTATAGCCTTATTTATTTAACATCATATATCTCTCTTTTGTAAAGTATATTCGCTAGTCTCTGTTTATAGTCTTCTCCCCCTTTTTCTTAAACGAATCATTCATCTGTATAATATGTTCAAAGTACCTCAGTCATTATCTATATCTCGCTCAGTTTTTTTAGTGATCTGTAAATACTTCCCATATACTGTATAATAACCTGTACCATACTTATTTATAATATTTATACCTTGCTCTTACTGCCTATTGCACTTCTGGTTGGATGCCAAACTGCATTTCGTTGCCCTGTACTCGTACATGTGTAATGACAATAAAGTTGAATCTAATCTAATCTAATCTAATTTCTCTTTTGAAGTCTTACTTGCTTTTATTCATTTTACTCAGTGACTTCTTCATCAGTGCAGTTTATTGTCATTTTTGATAAAAATCCTCATAAAAACTTGACCTTTATTTTGAAATTCTGCCACTATATTTAATTGTGGAATTACTTTGTTTCAATCAAAATGCTGAATAACTTGGTATCTGTTAAAAAAATGTTTATCTTCAACACCAACACGTCTTTTTTAACACTACACTAAAATAGATTACAAATGTTATAGTTTTATGTTTTTCTAATTCCTACTATTTTCTATATGTATTATGATACAGTGCAAATATCCAATACTGTTTGATAACTTTTTGAATGAATGTGTTATGTTGTTAGGTAAAGAATTATTGACTATTGGTCAGATTTAGTTTAACACAAATTGATTTGTGATCAGTTAGTTTTACCAGATAAATGTTTGTTACTTGTTTCTCCATTATTTTGAAATTAGCCACAAGTCGATTCTACATGATGGAGAAACAGTTTTGTTTCACCAGGATGTGGATGTCAGACATAGAATGAGTCCGAATGGTATTAGAAGACGATAAGATCTGCATTTCTTTACCTTGAGGGATGTTGATCTATGACTGATCAAACCATAATAAAATGTATTTTTGCTGCATGAGATACGATGTAAAGTCGTGTTAAGATCTTCTACATCTTATAATAAGGTTCTATTTAGACATCCTGAATTAGAACTATTATATTTAAAAAAAATTATAGGATTGATATTCAATTATTTCAAAGTGATCCTTATGTTTTATCATTTTTATAAATAAAATGATGAAATTAACACTGAATGTGCCTCTTGCTGATTAATTGAAACATTTGTGTTACTCTTTTATATGAAAAGTTCTATATAAATAGAGATTGATTCGATGTGGTAATTTTACTTCTTTTTCCCACATTTTGTTTTAACCAAAGTAACTCATCCTAAGAGAAAACAAATATATTTTTTTTCATCTCTGGAAAACGGAAGAGCAAGCGTTTATTTTGACATCAACAGATGTTTCGATTCAAACGCGCATTTTGGAAGAACACTAAAGAAAAACAACTGTAAAATATCGAACAGTTACAACGGAGTCATTTATGAAAAAAAATATTAGAAATTTAAATATATTTTTCCACACTTAGTTGATAAGAACGTATTTTATTCCCTTTTACTTTGCAGCGACCGCTTAAGCTTTACGGCTTTACAAAGAAGCTGTTTTCCACTCTGCGCGCCTTTTCTTTCCACGGCGGAGAAAAAACTGCAAAGTGCAGCTTCTTTATCGGTAAGTATGTGTTCTTTGCGTTTTAGGTATATTTCATTTGTCAATGTTTGGCAGGATAATGATCCCTTTAACTCTATAGCCACATAGTTTCCAAATAAACATTAGAGAACTAGTTTATTTTTTCCCCTTGGATGCTGTAGTCTGGCAGGAAGCTAGCTTAAATGCTGTCTGAAATAAATATTCAACGTTCATAAGGTTACTTTTACACATTTTGGTATAAAATCGCACTTTTACGTATTTAACCTTCTTTTAAATAGCTAAAAAAATCGGAGTGAAGATGGAGCTGAAGATCCAATTAAAATTTAAATAGTAAACATCCTGCCATCCTAGCAGTGAGCATCCTCACATTATCTGTATTGACTGATTTCAAAAATCAATTAACACCCTCGTTTATGTTGGGAGTAAATCTTGTGTAAATTATAAAATAATAGTGAAAGGTATTGATCATATTAAATTATTTCTTGTATTGGAATGCTTTTATTTTAGTCTTAAGTGTACAAATGCTTTGATTGGACAAAAATGTACATTAGACTACAAAAACAAATTTGTCATAAATCATACTAGTTTTTAAAACCGCATTTAAGAAAGTATCTAAATTCCACAGGATTGTTTGACTTTTACACTTTGTATAGTAATCTAATTGAAAAAAGTCATTTATTTGTGTTTTTGGTTGTTTTTTCCAGTTCAAACAACTTGGAATTTTTATTTTTTTATTATTATTTACAATCAAAATTTAAATTTTAATTCAAAATAAAAAAAACATGTAGATTGAGTTATAAGATACAGCAACTAGACATTGATGTGAAACACTAAATAAGGGTTTTTGCTTTAAACATATTTAAAAATAAATAATTGACTGTCGATTA
>NC_050533.1:17985476-18019117 GCF_002922805.2 Oryzias melastigma
CTGACCTACAGTGGTGGACAAAAGTGTTGGTATCCCTCAGTTAAAGAAGGACAAACCCACAATTCTCACTGAAATCACTTGAAACTTAAAAAAGTAACAATAAATTTAAAAAAAAGAAAATTAAACAATCAAAATCAGCCATCACTTTTGAACTGTTGATTAACATAATTATTTAAAAAACTAACTAATGAAACAGGCCTGGACAAAATGATGGTACCTCAATAAAAGACTGAAAACTATCTGACCAGAGTGACATGATTAACTCAGGTGTGTCCTTTAATTGACATCACAGGTGTTTTATTTATTGTTACTTTTGTAAGTTTCAAGTGATTTCAGTGAGAATTGTGGGTTTGTCCTTCTTTAACTGAGGGGTACCAACACTTTTGTCCACCACTGTATGTCTTCCATTCATTGGAGGTGTGGGGTGCTCGTGCGCGCGGCGGCTGCATCAGTGCGCATGGGGGGGGGGCTGCTTTCCATCGGAGTTCCATGTAAACGCGCGTAGCAGAATATCGGACTTCTATCGCGTTTGCATGGACTGGAATGCGCGCCGACACAGTTGGTGTGTGAACCTTAAAAATCACAGACACGCGCGCGCCTGTGGGAGCCAAGCTCAGGATCACGTTTGACAGCCGGGTGCCACGGATCGCCGCGCGGGGCGAGCTACAGGTCTATAGCTCGGAGCTTATGGAGTTCTGGTTAGGAACAGTCAGCACGTCAAAAAACGTATTCCTCGACATCATATCTGTCTCTCATTCATTCTGAGAGAGACATCCACAGACGGAGCTGGTAGCCCCTTCGACACGTGGCGCGGCGACAGAAACACATTTTTTCACGAGCCGCGAGCAGCAAATTCCCCGCGCGGGGCACGTGAATTTGTCACACAAATCACGTTTGGTGCTTCATGGCTCCTCCTCCGCCCAGCTGATTGGAGGAAGGAATGAATGATAGACAGAGGCACTGGACAGACCGCCGATGTCCCGCCTCAAGAGTCATATACCTCACTGTGATTGGTTCATTCAGCTCGGCACTAAGCAACTGTCATTCATATCAGCCTTGCGGGCCGCACTAACAGTAATCTTTCATATGAAGACGCGGGCCGCAAATCATCATCCTGCGGGCCGCAAATGGCCCGCGGGCCGCGAGTTTGAGACCCCTGGTGTAAGCAGACCTGGAGCAGACAGACTTAGCAATGAAGACTTGAACACACAGATACGCTAAAGGCAGCTCACAGTGGTACTGAATAAATAAAATGCGTTTCGGGAAAAATGTCGTACCGAACCGAGAAACGGGTATTGAATGGTTGGTTTTATATAGAAAATTGTTGCATAAACTGGCCAGTGAGTTTGTCCCGTAAAAATTGACTGATTTTTAGATTTTGGCTAAACAGCAAAATCAAAATAAAAAGAAATCTGGAAACATTTTGAAAATAGATCAAAAGAAGAATGGAGTGGCTTTAAGCATCCCAAAAGAAATCTCAGCTTAAATCCTTGAGCAGCTGAAGCTACAAAAATACAAAAGCATGAAGAAAGTACAGAATTGAGCTGATTTTATTTTAAAATGTTGTTCTTAAATGTTTTAAAAACTTGCATTTAGAAAGATAAATTACACATTTATAGACTTTGACATTTCTTTTACAGTGCAAGTTTTGTGTTGCTGGCAGTTGGGAGCAATTTTAACTGGAAAACATTGCAAATAAAAGTAACAAAGATTGTTGGACCAGCAGAACACATGAAATTACTGTTAACAGTAAAATGAAAATTGATACTGGAAACACCATATAAATGCATTTATCCATTTGCATTTTTACGTGTTTCATTATAAGGACATTTTGCTTCTAAATAGAAAATCAACGGTTTCCTGATTTTTCTCTCATCTTGAATTGTCCTCGGGATGCCCTGTTTCTCTCCCCAGAAGATGGAGGGTGTGGAGACACCTCCACTGCTGGGCCACAAGACTCCACCCAGAGTTCCACCGAAACCTGCCTCCAAATCGCCAACACAACCTTTACTGGTCCCTAAAATGGCTGGAGGTCGCCAGCAGTCCCCCTCACCCGTCAGACACGTGAAGGCGCCCACACCCACTCCTGTTAGGTGGGAACAACTTCTTATTTTTCAATTTTGGTTGTAGCTTAAATATTGTTCACCAATATTTGGTGAACTTCTTCCTCATTTACTAATATGTCTCCTAAATCAGGCCGGTCAAATCTCCAATCACGACACGCAAACAGCCTGCTGCTGCTGATGTCCGCCCGCCATGGAAACGGGCAGGTGATGCTGACGTCCCTGAGCAGCCAATCACAGGAGCCAAAGAGGTGAGGACAGGAGGGGGGGGGGGTATGGGGGGGGCAAGTTATGTATAGAAATCCCTCTTATAGTGTGACCTTTGGCAGTACTGCTGCATTTCTTCTTATATCAAAATAAACAGAAACCTTGTCAGGTTTAAACAAACATATCCTCTTTACTAAACAGATTCGTTTTTTTAGACTATAGACTTTTTTTTTTCTTTTTTAGTTTTTAGCAGTTTTATAAAAAAATATTACCAGCTTCATAAAAACGGGAGAAAAACTGATATCTGTCTGGATTACACCTGGATCCGACACATTTTAAATCAACCTTTGTTGAGGTCAGATTCCTGGATTCTGTCTCTGTCTTATCACCTTTAAGATTAAGCTCCAGATAATTGAGGTTCCAGCCAATGGCTAGAAAGCTGGCGTTCTGTGACCAGCAGAATTCCAGGATCCAGGTATGTTTAGAGAGTAGCCTAAATAGTCTAATGGAACCACTCAAAGATTCACAGAGGAGCATATCTTCTCATGTGTCCTGACAAATGTCTTCTGCTGGTAAAGCAAAGAAGCTGAGCTGCCTCAGATGACCAAGATGTTCACTTGAAGCTTAACCTGTGCAGCTGAACTGTCTTTTCCCAACAAATTATTGTTGCTATCTGCGAACCGGTTTGTTCCATCATGCTGCTCTTTGATCATCTTATCTGGATTAATCACTTCAGGAACAGATGAGCATGTATCTCCTGTGTCTTATGTTTCTATGATCACATTAGCCACTTCTGCCTTCTCAGAAAAATGATTTTGTTTTAAGTTATTTCCAAAGACTTTCTGACTGAAATGGTCTTCTTTTCTTTCTCCTGCCCTTAAACTTTGCCTCTCAGGCAAACTGCCTCAGAAGAGTGTGTGGCTTCATTTTTTTGGTTGTTTTTTTGTTTAAAAGAAAAAAAAAGAAAAAAAAAGAGAAAGAACATACATTTTAATAAAATAGGAAAAAGGTTTTTTTTTTTTTTTTCTTGTAACAAGCTACAATCAGAGTTGTGGATAGTTATGACCTGACCTCTTGCTAGTTCTACTTTTACTCTGAAACCAGGACAGTACTTTTGATTTTGTGTTTTTCTTTTGGCCTGTTACTCTAAAAGTGTCTCTTGTTTGTTATTTGTACTTCTGTCATATCTTTGTATGGGTATCAGCACTCTTTTGCTCTTTGATGTTAAAGAGGAAGAACAGTCTCAGGCAATGGCATAAGAACAGTTCAGAATAAGCAACACAACGGACAAACATTTAAACAAGTCTGCTTCTAAAGAGCAGTTTTTGAAAAGGTTGTCAACTTTTCTGAGATGCTTTTTTAAGTCCAATCAGTAAAATTCTTCAGCAGAGATTTGGGGATGAAGCTTGTTATGTTTGTGTGTATTCTCCTGCCTTTGGTGCTCTTCTGTCTGGTGTGAATGTAGAGGGGCATAGTTCCTTATTCCTATCTGGATCCATATTCAACAGCATGAATTGAAAACCTTGCCAATTAAAGCTTTGGTGCCTGACCACCTAATGACCTGGTTCAGCGCCCCCGTGCTCTCTTATGGGGTCCAGATGACCCCATCCTTACATTGATGTGTGATCCTCCCATGACAAAGGTGGACAGGATTTTGTGTCTGCCACGGACACCAGAGAAGATGAAAAAAATCCTTGAAAAATAAAGTCTTGTGGGGTCCAGATGATCCCACTTTTAATGTAAACATACTGAAGATAGCACAAGGGTTACAACATCAGATAAATCGTCAGTACATACTCTGCAGTTCCTACAAATGTTGGCATGATATACTATTTATGACAAGTAAATAAGACTCATTTGACTCTAAATAATCACAGTATTAACTCTGGTTATTTAGTGTGAACTTATCTCTAAACTCGTCACAAAAACAACCATGAACACTTTCTTTGTGATCTGAAGTGACACAGACTTTTTTTGATTGATGACTTGAAATGAACCAAGCCCTTCCAAGACAAACAATGTTTTAAACAACTCATTGTCCTTAATTGTGAAACTGGAGTTTCCAGCTCTTTTCAGAAAGACAAAATGAGAGGTCTGGATGTCTCAAAGCAAAAAGATCAAGTTGTTTAAGTGACTGCCATCATCAGTTTGCTGTTTTTTCTCCAGACTGAGGGAGAAAAGAGAGCTGGGGCGGTGGCAGCGGTTGTGGCTGCCGTCGACCATGCGCGCATCCATCAGCCCGTGCATGAAAAAGGTGATCAAGGGGAAGCGGAGGAGGCGGGGGCTGTGGAAACACATTTCAGCCAGCAGGTCTTTGCTAAGGTTGTCGAACAACAGCATGGAACCAACTGGATGTCAACGAGAATGCAGGATGGCCAAATGTCCACTGCTGCTCAGAAGTTCACACCTGAACTGCAGCCTCAGGTTAGCCAGGTCTCAAGACTGAAGTGGGATTCAAAGTTTGACTTTTTAGTAGTTTTTCAAAATTGAAGATATAGAGGTTGCCCATGTGAACACTTTGTTCACATCAACTCATTGTATGCATATAAAACAGTTTTGAGGATGCACATCCCTCACCACTTATATAAAAAAACATTCATAAAATCATCTGCTGATAAAAACAGAAGAACCATGGAAGGAAGGTGACGCACAACAACCCATCAGACACAGATTGTCTTTAGATACTTAATAAACATTTACCGTAGATGTCTACAGGACATCTCTGACAACTCTATTATGTTACTCTATTCCACCAAGTGTTCTGAAAGATACATGTATATAGAGGTCTGCTACACATCTACCTGTAGACATCTAAACTTTGGATATTTTTAGATTTCTATTAGAATATTTTTTTAAAAACATTTACAAGTTAAAAAAAAACAGCAATTTCACATCCATCCATTAATCTTCAGAACCACTGAATTCTTTTGGGGTCACAGGTTTGTTGGTTCCAATCCAGCAAGTGTTGAAGGTGGAGTACACCCTAATCAGGTCTCCAGTTTGTCACAGCGACACACAAACACAGTGGGGCAGGTTGCAGACAGCAGATAACCACTACACCACTATACAGTCTTTTGATTCATAGACAACCAGTAATCACAAAGTTCCACATTTCAAGAAGCAGCAAACATTTCTACTGAAATGTACTTGGGGTTAAAGATCTGAGAAAGTTGTATCAAAACAACATTCCAACATCTATATTTTTGCTTAGATTTTTAACTTGTTGTAAAACTAAACAAAATGATGGTAAAATGTTTAATCCATTGTCAGAGTGGATTATTATTAGAATGAGTTTAGAATCACTTTTTCTGATCTTCTGCTACACAACAAGTGTGCAGTTGCTGTTCACAGGCAAAGTTCTATAAGTATAGATTTACATTTACATGTACAGATTAGGACAAAAAAGTGGATTTACACCAATGTTGTCAGATTACATTTGATAGTAAAAGGAGAAAAAGGAAGATGCTCAACATAATCCCAATGATAGAAACATGTTTGACTTGGGTTTACTATTGTATATTTATTTTTTAAGTGCTTTAATAGACATCTAAAAGTTTCCAAATATTAGTTGTCTACAGGTAGATGTGCAGGAGACCTCCATATGCAGATATCACTATCATTATCGGTAGATAGAGTAAATAGAGTTGTCTGAGATGTCCAGTAGACATCTACAATAGATATTTATTAGAAAGATAATATCTCAACACTGCGTACAGTGTTGAGATACAAGCAAAAAAATTCACCATAACACAGAAGCTTGACACATTCGATGACATAATACGTGAGGTTTGAACGGTAGGATGGGCAGGTGGGAGGGGGACACCTTTCCATTAGTCCATTAGCTGCCTCCAAGGGCATGCATCCAGACTAAGCTTGGGAGGGGAGGGAGATTGCAGGAATTCCGAGGTCAAGGAGGGATGAGGACCAGTCTTCGTCTGCACACACAGCTGCCTTTCACACTCGGTAGAAATGGGCATGTTTTCATAGAGCCAAGGGAGCCAAGGGAGCCAAGGGCAGCGCCATCAGTTAAGGGGGGTCCGATAAGATAAAATTGTTTCAGGCACCTGCAGTTGTTTTTGTATTGCTAAGCTGAGTCCTTCACTGGTCTTGCTGAGTCTTTGAGGCGAATTTCAAAATGGGCCGGAATGTGGGCAATTTGGGCCAGTCTCCTTTCTGTTCGGGCAGAAAGTCGCTCCAAGTTGACATCCATCTTCCGCACAAGTTCAAAGGTCGTAAGCACTCTGCTCAGTTGGGCAAGAGGGGCACAGTGCTTCTGATCCGCTTGTGAAAGTCCGTCTCTATGGGTCTCTATTTCCAGAAGTATCTTCCCACAGAGATCAGACAGCTCCCTGTCTTCAGCTCGCTTCTCACGAGCTTCACCTTTGAGACTGCCTGATAGATCAGAAATCCTCCGATCCTAATTGCGAGGAATCCAAAAATCAGGAGCATGAGTAGATATACATCTTCAACATCTTCCACAGAGGCTTGGCCAGACACATCAGCCTCTACTTGCCCCATGGATCATTGGTGTATCCAGCCGCATGGCTTCTGTCTGGGCAGGAGGGGTCCGCTTTCCCATTCCTTATCATGGAATAAATTTTGTTGATCGCATAAAAAGACCAGTGGATCAGATCCATTTTCAGAGTTCAAAAAGCAGAAGAGTAGTCGAGAGTGAAAAAACAGCAGCTCACAGAGAAGACACCTATGTCAATCATACAACAGCTTAGTAGTTTATATTGCTGAATAGCTAATATGCATTAATAATGCGTATTATATGATAGATGTAGGGTATTCAATAAATGCTTCAGGAGACACACACGCACACACACATATGTATATATATTAGGGGTGTTGCGGATCACGGATTATCCGTGGTCCGTACGGATCAGAAGCCACGGTTCGGGACACGGTTCGGACACGTGTGTACCGCGGACCACTCCGACCCCCACCCCCAGCGAGCGCACACACCTTGGGCTCTCATAATTTTAATAATTGTCCGTTCACATCAATGAAATTCTGTCAAATTCCTGTAAATCCTCTTTGTTTTGACCAGCGCTGAAGTAACAGCTTCACGGTTATTTCTTAAAGTCTGTTCCTGAATCTCCCGCTGCGTGTGGGCGGAGCTTTCAGAGCTTTTCCTGCATAGAGAATTTGGTGTCGGCCGCCACCAGCTCCTGGAAAAGGGGGGATGTGGCTGATTCTAGGAGCCCAGACTGAGAGAGAGTCCACGGAGACCCGAATGATGACAAAATGATACAACAGAAAAAATAATTTCAGTAAACCAATAACCAATATATAATCGCAAATATTTTGATTTTAATGTCAAGGTAACAATAATTATATATTTTGTTTTGGAAACATCGTCTGTGGACCCCCCTTCCTCTTAATTGAAAATGGTTCGGTCCGACTGGACTATTCTTCCACAGCTGTTTGTTACCGTCAGACCCACAGAGTTTAAGGGAGAGAAGACACGCTTTAAAATCAGGAGTTTAAACACCTGATTTAGAGGAGAACCTCCGTGAAAAAAGAAAAAAGGAGACAGTCTGTCTATTGCCGCGCGGAAAGGAGAGAGTGCTCGTAAACGGACAAGGGGGCGGGGCCATGAATTTGAGGGTTTCTTCTGAAGCTTTTGTATGGAGCTTCAAACTAGAATAATTTGTTGTTTTATTGTGTATCAAAATTAGGCTTGTTAGTTACATTTCTGTTTTATAATGAGGTGATCTATAGTAAAATATGTAAATTGAAAGAATGTTCAATAAAGTTACATAATAATAATAATAAAATAAACTTGTTAAGGTATACAAATCTGAAGTCCCCACGAGACACCACCACCTTATTTTAAGCCAGGAAAAACCCTGCAGCTTCCGTCACAAACTTTACTCAACTTGACGCGGATGGATAGATATCAGGTTTATTTAATGTTAAGACCTGAATAAAAGCATCAGTACACGTTTCAATTTCTGGATTCAAAGAATACATCCGTAATGGACATGATTTTATGGCAAGCCAAAAAGATCACCAGGAAAAGCGGGTGCAACAGTGCCACGTTTTACAGATAATTATTATTATTTTAAATATTTAAATGTCCCCATTTGGCGAGTGGGATCAGAACATTTGTATTTCAAGTGAACACCAGATAGATTTGGTATTTTCAAAACTATTTTTAAGCATTCTTTTCTCTGTTTTTGTAGATTTGTATGTATTCAGAAACTACAAGTTTTAGCATTTTGCTTGTGTTCAAACTTTAAAGATTTTTTGTTTTAATAAATAGGCCTCAGTGAGCAAAAGTTTTGAACTTTTGTGTAAGGGAAGTACTTTATATTCATTTTGAATATATGATTTGAAACGTTTCCAAAAATTAATTTAGCTTTCATGTTGTTGTTGTTGTTGTTGTTGTTGTTGTTGGTGGTGTTTTTTTTGTTGTTTTTTTTTTTTACTTTTTACTGATCCGAAAAGTGATCCGAACCGTGACCCTAAAACCGTGACACGATCCGAACCGTGAGTTTTGTGATCCGCAACACCCCTAATATATATATATATGTGTGTATAACTCTTGCCCCTCTCCACCTCCGCGGGTGGTTTCTCCTCTTAGCTCGGGTCCTCTACCAGAGGTCTGGGAGCTTGAGGGTCCTGCAGTATCTTAGCTGCTCCTAGCACTGCTCTTTTCTGGACTGAGATGTCTGAGGTCGTTCCAGGGATCGACTGTAGCCACTCCTCCAGTTTGGAGGTTACAGCCCCGAGTGCTCCAATTATCACGGTCACCACTGTCACTTTCCCCTTCCAAGCTTTCTCCAGTTCCTCTCTGAGTCCCCTCCAGTTTCTCATTTTTTACTTTATTTTATTTGACCTTTATTTATCCAGACAGGACAGATTAAGAACTGCATTCTTATTTACAACTGTGGCCTGGCAAACGGCAAGACCTTTTGAGAAAGAAAAAGGGGAAGAAGTTTCAAGATAAAAGAAATAAAATTGAATAGATTCAGAAAAGAATTAAAAAAAAAACACATTCTAAAATATAAAACCTTAAAATCATTTCAATGAGGAACAACATTCATCTTTAAAATAGTCATTAAGATGGTTTTTAAAATCTGCTTGTGATATAAAAATGTCCAATCTCAGAGTTTTTTGCAAGTCATTCTAATCTCTGGCTCCAGCATATTAAAATGACCCAGAACTAAGTGAAGAACTTGATTTCGGGACTCTTTACAATAACAGTTTTGAAGTGCGGGTGTTGTACTGTACACAGGGGATGAGGTATGTAAAAGCTGGCGCAGATAGGGTGGAGAAAGACCAAGCAGAGTTTTATAGATTAACAGTAGCCAATGACATTTTCTGCGAGTTAATAATGAAGTCCAGTTCACAGATGAATAAAGCGTACAGTGGTGAGTTTTAAAAGGAGCATTTGTTATTAATCGTATAACAGAGTGATAAAGGAGGTCCAGATTTTGCAGCAAATGCTTACTAGCAGATCTGTGAATATTCATTCATTCATTTTCTTGTCCGCTTTGTCCCTTTTGTGGTCGCGGGGGTGCCGGAGCCTAACCCGGTTGCTGACGGGCGAAGGTGGGGTTCACCCTGGACAGGTCGCCAGTCTGTCGCAGGGCCTCAATCACACACCCATCCACTCTCACATTCACACCTAGGGGCAATTTAGAGTCACCAATGAACCTATGAAGCATGTTTTTGGACGGTGGGAGGAAGCTGGAGTCCTCGGTGAAAACCCACGCATGCACAGGGAGAACATGCAAACTCCACACAGAGAAAGTTGATGTTTTTCAGATCCCCCAGCTGGGATTTGAACCAGGGCCTTCTTGCTGTGAGGCAAGAGTGCTAACCACTGCACCACCGTGTAGCCCAGTCACTCTAATCAAGAATGGGAAGGATGGTTCTTTGAACCAATGTACTTCTTGCAGAGAAGGTGAGGGAGGAGCATATTCTGTAGACAGCGCCTATTTTTGATTTAACCTTTGACTGCAACTGGTGAATGTGGGTTGAGAAGGACAATGTATCGTCCAGCCAGATACCAAGATATTTGTAATTTGTAATCTGTTCTAGAGGTGTCCCATCGAGCGTGGTGATACTGAGGGGGTTTGATGGTAGATGACCCTTCTTGCCAAACCACATGATTTTTGTCTTGTTCACATTTAACTTTAGGTGGAGTCTGGAGAAGGAAAGTTGGATTCCATTAAAGTTATGTTGAAGCTGTGTTTTCACAACGTCCAGAGAGGGACCGACAGAGTTTAGAACTGTAACATCAGCATAGAGATGAATGAGAGAATCCCATGCAGAGTCACCTATGTTATTGATGTATATTGAAAAAAGAGTGGGACCAAGGATGGAGCCCTGTGGTACACCAGTGGTGACATGAAGTGGGTGAGAAAGAAATTGTTCTGACTTAACACACTGCTTTCTTTCACTGAGATAGTTTGAGAACCATAACAGAGAGTTTTCAGAAACACCAACATCCCGTAGCCCGCCAATAAGACAGGAATTATTTACAGAGTCACATACTTTAGCTAAATCAATAAATATTGCGGAGCACTACAATTTTCAATCTAAAGTAGAGGTAATATCGTTAAGAACTTTAAGTCTTGCTGTTGTGCACCCTTAACCAGACCTAAAACTTGATTGTACAGGAGACAAAATGTTGTGGTTTTTGAGGTAGTCTGTAAGTTGATTATTTACAAATCTTTCTAAAACCTTTGCTAGACAAGGGAGAAAGGAAATTGGTCTGTATCAGCTGTATCAGTTGGGATCAGACCGATCCCCACTTTAAAGAGTGGACGCACCACAGCAGATTTCCAGGCCTGAGGGATTTCAGCAGTCTGAAGCGAAAGTTTAAAAATATTTGTAATAGGATAGATGATGAGCGATAAATAGATAAATTATTAGAGAGCTTTGCATTGAGAATAAACAAATTAAAGTGCTTTAGGATAGATTTTGCCATTGCTCAACTGAGCATTGAATTGCTTTGTCTGACAAAAATTGCCAGACCTCCGCCTATAGTTGACCTGTCCTGTCTAAACAAGTTGAAACCTGGAAGACATAATTCAGAGAAGAAAATTGAATTTCTCAACCAGGTCTCTATGACGATCAAAAGATCTGGATGTGCTCCATTAACCCAAACTTTGACATCGTCTACTTTTTGCAAGAGGCTTCTTATATTTATATGAATAAAGCCCAAGCTCTTTCCAGAGCAAAAATCATTAAATGACAAATCTTACATCTTACATCAGGAAAAGACGGACCAACATCTGCCACTGGGCCAGGATTGGAGTGCACATTACCAGAAATCAAAAGGAGCAAAATAATTAAAATACAAGATAAATTTTGTGAGAACTGCAATTGTTTTTTCTTGAGCATAAACTTTGGAGTATCATATGTCAAGACAATGGCTTGAGACAGGAATAACAAAAAATGACAAGAGGATAATGACTGAAGGTAAAAATGTGAGAAAGCATTGTTTGATAACAAACGAGACAAAATCTCTGTTTTGGCATGAGATTGGTATGTGAAAGGGTGCCAGGTGAGCTTAGAATTAATTAATTACATGCCAACATATATTCATTTGGTGCAGAGCAGTAACTAAACGGCAACAACAAAAATATTTGAATGAACATGTCCATGACGAAGTCAAACCTCCGATTGGGGATATTGTCCAATGAGCATGGCGTCGGGTCCCGATGAGCAGTCCAAGGGCTAGAGAAGGTGGCAACGGGCTCCGGTGAGATCCAGACCGAGGCAAGTGAGATCCGGGTCGAGGCAGGTGAACGCCGAGGCGGATGTGTTCTGGTCGAGGACCACCAGACGGGTTCTGGTCAAGGACATCTGGCAATTCAGTTCTCTCATGTTCCTTCTTCTTGGTGTTGCCATCGCTTGGTACTGCCACATCCATCACAACGGCTTTCCTCTGTTCTTTATCCACTAACATGTCTGGTTGGTTCTCCATTACCATCCTGTCCGTCTGGATCTGGAAGTCCCACAGGATCTTTGCTCTCTCATTCTCTACCACTTTCAGAGGTGTTTCCAATTTTGACTTTGGGGTTTCCAGTCCATATTCTGCACACATGTTTCTGTATATTATTCCTGCTACTTGGTTGTGGCGCTCCATGTATGCTTTCCTGCCCAGCATCTTACAGCCTGCAGTTGTGTGCTAGATATAAATATACACTGCTCACAAAAATTAAAGGAACACTTTTTTATAATTTTCTTGTTGGTTAATCAGCTGAGGGCCTCGTTAATCAATTTCAGCTGCATTGGTGTTCATGGAATTAACAACAGGTGGACTTCAGTGGCAACAATTAGAAAACCCTCCAAACAGGACTGGTGTTACATGTGGAGGTCATTTCAAGTTTCTCCCTCTTGATCTTTTTTGGCTGGTTTTCCACTCGTGCTGATTTTGGCTTGATAATTATCTCTACTGGCAGTATGAGGCGATTCCTTAACCCTACAGAAGTTGCACTGGTTGTCCAACTTCTCCAGGATGGCACATCCACACGTGCTGCAGCAAGAAGGTTTAATGTGTCTCCCAGCACAATCTCCAGAACATGGAGGAGATTTCAGGAGACTGGTGGTTATTCTGGGAGAGCTGGACAGGGCCGTAGAAGGTCCTCAACCCCTCAGCAGGACCCATACCTGCTCCTATGTGCAAGGCGGAACAGGCTGAGCACTGCTCGTGCCCTACAGAATGACCTCCAGAGGGCCACTGGTGTGAATGTCTCTACCCAAACAATCAGGAACAGACTTCATGAAGGTGGCCTGAAGGCCCCACGTCCTGTAGTGGGCCCTGTGCTCACTGCCCAGCACCGTGGAGCTCAACTGGCATTTGCTCAAGAACACCAGAATTGGCAAGTCCACCACTAGCGCCCTGTACTTGTCACAGACGAGAGCAGGTTCACCCTGAGCACCTGTGATAGACGTGAAAGAGTCTGGAGAAGACTAGGAGAACGTTATGCTGCCTGCAACGTGGTTCAACATGACAGGTTTGGTGGTGGGTCAGTGATGGTCTGGGGAGGCATATCCATGGAGGGACGCACAGACCTCTACTGCCTAGGAAATGGTGCTCTGACTGCCATAAGGTATCCAGATGAAATCCTTGAACCCATTGTCAGACCCTACGCTGGTGCAGTAGGTCCTGGTTTCCTCCTAATGCACGACAATGCCCGGCCTCACGTGGCAAGAGTATGCAGGCAGTACCTGGAGGATGAAGGAATTGAAACAATTGAATGGCCTTCACCATCCCCTGACTTAAACCCAATAGAACATCTCTGGGACATTATGTTTGGGTCCATTAGGCGCCGCCAGGTTGCTCCTCAGACTGTACAACAGCTCAGGGATGCCCTCATACAGATCTGGGAGGAAATGCCACAAGACACCATCCGTCGTCTCATGAGGAGCATGCCGCCACGTTGTCAAGCATGCATACAAGCTGGTGGGGGCCACACAAGATACTGAAAAGCATTTTGAGTCGTAGAAATTAAGTTTTGGAAAAAAATGGACTAGCCTGTCCCATCTTCATTTCACTCTGATTTGATGGTGTCTACACAATCGAGCCTCTGTAGGCTGAAAACTTTTATTTCCATTAAGACTAGGCATCCTTTTGTTCCTAAGACACTGCCCTGTCGTTATTTGTATAGATATCCAACTTCATATTCAGATCTGATGTATCTAATGTGTTTCTTTAAAGTGCTCCTTTAATTTTTGTGAGCAGTATATATATATATATATATATATATATATATATATATATATATATATATATACAGTGCTCCCCCCTTATTTGCGGGGGTTAGGGAGCAGAGACCTCCACGAATACTCCAACTACACGAATACGGAGAAGCCTACTGGACGCCTACTGGCTTAAGAAACTTAAGAAACTTACGGTACTTCACAAATCCCTGACAGCAGAAATGAACCAGGTGCTAAGAGATGGGACTCACTGTGAATGGCTAACGGGAGGTCGAATGATCCTGATCCAGACGGATCCCACAAAGGGTGCAGTCCCATCCAACTACCGGCCAATAACCTGTCTCTCCATAACATGGAAGCTCATGATGCTTTTGTGTCTACGCGGTTCATTAAGAGTTGGAAAGGAGGAGCTGAGCTGCTGGTTTCCCTCCTGCAACATCAACTCTATGGGTTGATGTTCATGATGTTTCTCATCAGTCTTCATCTGCTCCAATCATCTGTTCACTGACTGCTGCTGATTTCATCACTTGATTTAAAAAAATACATTTAGAAAAAAAGTGTTTTGATCTATTTATTATGTAGATGAGATTGTGATCGACATCACTATCAACCCGGAAGTGCCGCCTGGTTTCATAACATATTTTGTCCCAAAAAGCGTAAAAAGACGGTGGATGATAACGACAGACTTTATTCTGGGGCTTTTGTGAGTTTACTGTCATGTCTGATTGTTATTGACCTCATATTTTCTGTAAAACAAGAGGCGACACGGATTCTATCAGGCCGGTGATGATCCAGGCAGAATCTGTGCCTCACAATAATTTACAGTAGAAAGAACAAATATATGATAATTCTGCATTAATAAATGCTTCCATAATTAAGTCACTTTCATTAATCACGTTTTTATCCTACATTAGTCAAACAACGTTTTTTTTTGCTTTCTCAACACAAAAAAAAACTTGTTTTACATAGAACATGTGGGGGGAAAATGCAAATATAAATATAAATTCCCCAAATCCCCATAATAAAGTCTATTATGATCATCCATCTTCTTTTTGCCTTTTTAGGAAAAAATATTAGTTTACAGAACAAATCAACAATGCCTGAGACCGGAGGTACACATTCTAGCAAGGAAACCTAACTTGACACAACACCTTTAAATAAACACAAACTATATTTGCAACTTAAATTACTTGAAAAAGATCAACAGAACTCGTGCGCATCCAAGTGCACGCTCAAGTGAGCCCGTGCTCGTTATGTCTTATTAGCCGTCATTAAGCTGCGTATTACTAACTAAACAGAACAGTAACAGGAACAGAAGCTCACTTGGTCCATCAACGCACAATGAACATCCAAAGGAAAACTTCCTCCTCTCAGCTGGTACACGCGGCGACGCACGCACGCGCACGGAGCAGAGCAGAGGCAGAATGCAGCACTACGATGACGTCATCCCTCTCGTAAAGAGAATGAACAGAAACTTAAAGAAAACTTATGTGGTGTCCTAACCATTGTTTGAAAAGCGTACCTGGATGTTCCCCGCCTATCCACTAGAGGGCGCTTGTGTGTTGTAAAAGAAAGAGAATTTAGTTCTGAAACGGTAAAAAAGAGTACCGCGTTGTTGATCCGTGTGTGTTAATAAAGCGAGCTAAAGAGCAAGTAAGGTCTGTCATTTTTCCCTAGAGGAACGTTCCTTTTATTTTTGGTCTGGATACAACAACTTATTTCTAACATCATCTGTCTTTTGTAAACATAGTTTTCACACCGTTACATTCATAAAGATCATAAACATATGTTATTTAGTGATCAGCTGCTGGCCCGGGATGAGATTCTTCATCATCACTCCTCACACAGACACACCTGTCCTCAGGTGGAGCGCCGCAGTTCACGCGCTGCTTTCTACAGGATGGAGCCACGTTCATTTATAGAACAATAATGGTCAGAAATCCCATCCATCCCAGCACAATGATACTAACGTGACAATAAATCATCTGTGGAGGGGCAGGTTCTAAGAGAAATACGTGCAAGTGTTGATCGAACGAGGATGCGGCGCCGCATTCATGGAGGAGCCTTTTCTTTATAGCCTGCAGTCGCGACAAACCCAAATCATCAAATATTAAAAAAAAGATTCATCATAAGTGCTCTATTGCTTTGTGGTAGTGAGACAAGTATTCATTAAGTATTTACATATTTCATCTTTGCACATTTTTCGCCCAAAATGACGCTTCAGCGCGAGCTGGTCTTTGTAAACAGTAGATGGCAGATGGAGCTCCGCCCCTGACCGTCATAAGCGAAACTAACGCTTGAAAAAGGTTCCTAACTTTCCTAGTGAAAGTTAATGACCAGGAGTGGCGGATTAACGATGGGATTTTGGTGTATTTTGGGCAAAACCAGTTTTAGGCGAGAACGCCTCGGTCAGCATCAAGCGGTCTCTATCATTATTGACTCAAAAATTGGGGTGGCAAGTAGGGAGGCAGAGGTCTTTGCTGGGGTGGCAGATGCCCCCCTTGCCCCCCTGTAGCTCCACCCGTGCTTTTATGTCTCTCAGCTTGTGAGGTTTTGTCTTTTATGTCTTACCTTGTGAACTATTTGTTTTTATGCTTTTAACTTGTGAAGCACCTTGTGACTTTTGTCTGCAATAGGTGCTATATAAATAAAACTTACTTACTCATTGCAACCAAAATACACAGGCACATGGATCAATTCATGTCAAGGTCAAGGCCCCAACTGACAGTGTGCTCACTGAATGTCTCAGACAATGGAAAGCAGAGGATGCTGGAGGGCAGAGCCTCATGGGAGGACAAGCCCCTGCATGGGATGTACAACCAGACAATAACTGAAGTGGCTGATATCAAGAAGTCCTACCAATGGCTAGAGAGGGCTGGCCTGCAGCACTGCACAGAAGCTCTGATCCTGGCAGCACAGGAACAAGCCCTGAAAACCAGAGTGACAGAGGCTCAGATCTACCACACCAGACAGGACCCAAGGTGTAGGCTGTGCAAAGAGGAAACAAGATCCAGACGGACAGGATGGTAATGGAGAACCAACAAGACATTGTAGTGGTGGATAAAGAACAGAGGAAAGCCGTTGTGGCGGATGTGGCAGTACCAAGCGATGGTAACATCAAGAAGAAGGAACATGAGAAACTGGAGAAATACCAGGGACTCAGAGAGGAACTGGAGGAAGCTTGGAAGGTGAAAGTGACAGTGGTGCCCGTGGTAATTGGAGCACTCAGGGATGTAACCTCTAAACTGGAGGAGTGGCTCAGACCATCAGACATCTCAGTCCAAGAAATGCACAGTTCTAGGAACAGCTAAGGTACTGAGAAGGCTTCTCAAGCTCCCAGGCCTCTGGTAGAGGACCCGAGCTTGGAGGAGAAACCACCTGCGGAGGGTGAGAGGGGCAATTATTATTATTATTTTTTTTTTATATATCAGTGACGTGCAGTCAGGGGAGGCTGGTGAGGCTCTGCTCCACCTGCAAAATATAGCTTAAAAAAGGCATAAATTACATAAAACATTTTTTAAAGGAAATGTGTTTTATTTAAAACTTATGTATCAAGAATTTTCACAGATTTGAATACAATACGTTGTACATTGATGGTGAGATTTTAACTCTCCTGTGAACTTTGTCGGTTACTCCAGGTTCAAAGAACAACAGAGGTCTCCTCCCATGTGGGGTCTGGTGCCTTCTCATCTCCAGTTCCACATTTTACAGTTTTTAAAGTTTCTGCTCCAAAACCTGAGACTAATGGGGAGGTAAGGAAGGCCGTATTGGGCAAGTAGAATAAAATAATCTGTGTTGAAAGGAGAAAATAAAACAAGGCAAAAAAAAAAGAAGAAGAAGCAATTCATGCTTTAGTCTAACCAGTAACTGAAGGCTGCTACTGTCCATCCCCTTAGCTACTAAACCTGCTAACCAGTCCTTGGTGAGCACTTCAAACATTGGCTGTTTGGAGCACTGTAACATGCACACTATTTAATATCTAGACAGTGGAGACACCTGAAGATTAGTGATGCTAAAAACTCTAGATTTCATTAAAATTTCAACTTTCTAATTTTTCTGCCAAAGTTGCAGAGGTGCTGTGTGTGTGTCACAGGTAGTTGCTTATAACTGCTAAAAATGATCCTTGAGATGTCTATAGGCACAATAGCTTTTGACCCAATTCACAGAAGAGTTAAGCAGTTACAGAAAGGCATCATTTTCATACTGCAAACCCCATGCTATGGCCAAAATATAAATTAGTAGTTTGATCACACATTGTTTTTTGTATGCAATGACTTTCAGATTCCTTGTTTAGAAGCACTTCCCTTTTTATTGTTTGGATGGCTCTCTGCAAAAAAGTACAAAAGATATCACATTAAAAGCCAGAAACTTATATTCACAAGGTTGCTAATGGGGTTACTTGGAGCCTGATAGAATAACTCAAATACATTATGCAGTTTTAAATTGGCCTGTGTGTGTTATTATGGTATTCTTCATAAAAAGCTCACAATATTGAAAAATTTTAAAAAATACTTCACCCACCAAGTATATTTCAGAGTTGCATATCACTGTGGTTTGGTTTAGCCAGCAGACACTTTGCTGCTTTCTTCTTGTAGCTCAGAATGGTTGACATCTGACTAAAACAGCCACTGTAAAAAAAAAAAAAAAATTCTTATTCCAATCGTCATGCTGTTCATTAACCAGTCAACGGAACCCACCCATAACCCTGCTTCATCTCTATGTCCACTTTTTTACCCCTGTTGTAGATTTAACTGAGCTCTCATAGATACTCTGTGTGCTGTGTTAACACAAGAAAACCATTGATGCCTTCTGTCTGATGATTGTGCTGTGGCTGTTCCTCCTCTCTGGATCGGATAGGTTTTCATCGCTGGCACAGGAATCGCAACTTTGCAGAAAGAGTTGTCCTCATCCTCTGCCTCCTCTAGAAAGATCATCAGGCCTGTCAAGTCACCCACTCTGTCTCATAGAGCAGCTGAAGTCACAGAGACACCTGAGCGCATCCCGCCGCCTTTCAGAGATTCTGTCAAAAAACACTTTGGAGCTGAGTTACAGACTGGGCTTGTAGTCTTTTCGGGCTTGAAGAAAGAATGTGGGGATTTGGGAGCAAAGGTTTGTTCTACTGGTTTAAAGAGATGGATCTGAACAGGACAAGAAAACCTGGTGTCCAAACAAATATTCGCTTCAATCTGTCCAAACATTACCAGTGATAAATATCTGATCAGTTACCAGCCAGAACAAAATGAATGAGTGGTTTGTCTTACATGTCTACCACTCTGGCCAAAATAAGACCTTTTCAGCACTCACAGCTGTAAAGCTTTGCAGCGGATGTCTACGTCACTTGTCACTGAAGACAAACCTCTCAAAGAAACAATTGTTTTTTTGAATATGCATTGCAATCTTTCTGGCCAATGGTGCAGACAGTAAGAAGTCTGGTTTTCTTGATTTCTGTTACAATCCAGGTATAAATGTTTCTTTAATCAATATGACACTGACATGTCAATGCCATTGACCCCTGCATTTGCTCATCTTAAACCCATACAACCTCCCCTTCATCTTTCCTCTGTCTCATCTCCTCTTCATTTGCCATTTGCTGGATGTAAACAAAACTCTCAGTGTCCTATGTGTTTGTTCTGCTGTTTCTGTGTTGTCTTTTGGGGAATCAAACATGTTTAAGAGATTGTTAACAGATCTCTGACTGTGTCACAGGTGGGGAGGGAGGAAGCCACGCCAGCTGCTGTTGGCCCCATGGTACCGCCCACAGTGGTGTCTGTAAGTGGTTCTATTCTTATTTTGTGGGTCAGAGTGGACTGTCTTTGGAGAAGGTTTAAATGTGTTGTTGTTTTGTCCATAGGTCCTGAGGAATACAAATGTGACTGAAGGGGAGTCAGTGACTTTGGAGTGTCAGATCACTGGTCACCCTACCCCCATCATCATGTGGTTCAGAGAGGACTATAAGTTTGAAAGCTCCACTGATTTCCAGATGAGCTATGATAATGGATTTGCACGGTTGGTAATTCGTGAAGCATTTGCAGAAGACAGCGGACGCTTCACCTGCACAGCCACTAATGCAGCAGGAACGGTCAATACCTCCTGCTACCTTCTTGTCCAGGGTCAGTACCAACAACCTGTCTGAATTTAAAAAGAGTTTTACGAAATGTCAAACGAGGAAGTGGATTTCAAACCAGTCTCTGTTTTATACATGTATGATCAGTGGCTGTTTCAAAAGGTTCTGTCTTTTTTTTTTGTTTGTTTGTTTGATGCATGTATGATGTGTATTTTACTTCATAGCAGTTGATTGCAGGGAATGAAAAGCTACCTTTGTTTCTTAGTTCAGCGTCATGCACTGGTAGGGCCACAGGGAAACAACAATTTCTTTTTTTTTCTGTTTTGTTTATAATTTGATTCTAAATGAACTTTTATTTTGAAAAAGTAGTGCATCTGACTCAGTCCCGATGTATGTCAAGTCACGTGGTCACATGATGAAATTCCTTCAGCAACTTTTTTAAAGTGGCTACCCCGACTGCTAAATTGACATGATATTTTAAAAGTTCCTGCGTTAAATCTAGTGTACAAATAAAGTTTAAAGCAGCTAAAAAGTAATCTATGGAGGATGTAGATAAAATTTACCCTCAAAAGGAACTGAAGGCTAGTAGGCTAAAAAAAATGTTGATGTTTACTTGAACCTTGTCAGGCCGGTCCATGAAAAATATTGTTTGAAATTAAACTGATCTGTGACCTGAAAAAGTTTGAAGACCCCTCTATTAGATTATTTAGTCTTTTACCAACCCTTTCTCTGAACTTTAGTATCTGAAGAAATTGAGAGCAGACAAGAGCCAGGAGAAGATGCAGAAACTCTTGAGAAAATGTGAGTCAATAAAGTTTTCTACATCTTTTTTTGTACATGACTGGTGCTGTGCAGAGTCTGGATTTTAACCCAGCAGGAACAAACCGGCGCCATTTACATGTTTTCAGGGCAGGAGAAGCCAAAGAGGACACTATGTCCCAGGTGAGCGAGGCAGACAGCACTGCAGCTGCTGCTCCCTTTTTCACAAAGAGGCCGACCATCCAGAAGCTGATTGAGGGTGGAAGTGTTGTGTTTGGATGTCAAGTTGGTGGAAGCCCCAAACCACAAGTTATCTGGAAGAAGAGTGGTGTGCCACTCACCACTGGATACAGGTAGAGCCAACCAACTTATCTTTAAACTGTGATTAGTGAAAATTAGTGGTTTTGTTTAACCCTCAGATGCTTTGAATCAAATTTCTTTTGATTTAAAGTTCCAATTACCATTTACTTCAGACCAGAAATTGTCTTCTGGTACGACAACAAAAATATCACTGAAATGGTCATAAATGTGAGTTTTTCCGAAGTGCTTTGGAGTAACGGGTGGCAGAAATTTTACAATAGCATCAAGAGGAAAGTTATTGCTATCACATTAACAGCAGAGAAGAAATCTGTCATGCGAAAAGCATCCTCAGCTAACAGAACCATCCATGTCTCACGATGATTGGTTCTGTCCAGCTGATTTCATACCTTCTACTTATACTCTGTGACTCTGAGAGCTCAGCACAAGAATTCCAATATGCTTCAATGTACGTTGTTGCATACATGACAAATAAATAAAAAAAAACCTTGAACCTTCTAAAACAAACATCTGTTTTGGCATGGCTGTGATGTACTGCAAAGCTGCTTGTAATATGCTTTCATCTGTCCATCAGATACAAAATTGCACACAAGAAGGAAACTGGAGAGTGCTGGTTGGAGATTTCCATGACATTTGCCGATGATGCCGGTGAATACTCTGTTTTTGCCAAGAATCAGCTTGGAGAAGTATCAGCCTCCACCAGCCTGCTGGAAGAGGGTATGTCAAAAACCCACATACAAACAAACAAATAAAGAAAACACCAAATGTGAAAGCTAAAGAAATTCAAAAGAGAATTCAGCCAAATCTCTGACGTAGGAGTGGGTGATTTTGGGAATTGGGGATTTGACACCAGGTACTTACAGCGCTGCTGTCGTCATAGCAGTAATAATTGTAACTTTAATTATAGAATAGTTAAATACATCATTTTTTGTTCATTAAGCGTATAATAAAATGCAGGAAAGATACTTTTGGCAAATAATAATGTATTTTAACTAATGACGATGTCAACAATCTGAACCCCACATACAAAAAAAATAGTACAAGTATACTAATAATAAGATTATACAATAAAAAAAAGAAAACAGTAGTGTAAAAGTTAAAAAGCAAAAAATTTATACAAATCATAGCATAACAGCATCAGTTACATATTCAAAAATAAAGGGAGTAATAACATATGAAAGTCACTAGTAAAAAAAATAAACAAAAGCATCACTGTAATAAATATAAACAAAACAACAAACAATCCTGCCATTGGGGCAAATATGTGTCTCTTTATCTCCGATGAAGCAAAGAGAAGAGGGTGAAGTTGTAAGCAGCATGGGGGTGGCGCTGTTTACACAGACAATGTTGCCACATAGTGCTGTTTCCCGCACAAGCTGGCAGGTATTCACTCAAATTGTGCTGTTTTTTGCACATCCTGGCAACACTACAGACAGAGACACTGTGCTTGCAGGAACTCCTTGAGTAAATTTAAGTACTTTGCTGTACGGATTGAAGAAAACTGTGATAAAAGTAACAATTTTATCATCAGTATGATTGATATTCAGATACGACCACCAATATTTTTTTTCAAGTTGTCCTGTCCAATAGCTGAACAAGTAGAAAAGAGCTGAAGGCTTATTGTGTTGGACAGATTTTACTGTTATGGCCTCCCCTAATCTGAAGCTTTCCTGTAAGAATAAATATTCCTTAAAGATGACAGTGAGGGATTTCAGAGTTTCCTGAGTGAAATGAGCTGCTTAACCTCGAAAGATGATGAAGATTCTGAATAATTGATTTCATCTGCAGAGGACTACGAGGCCTACATGAAGAAACAAGAAGCAACCTTTAAGACTGAAGTGACTGCTTTCGTGCAAGAGCCCAAAGTTGGAGACATTCCCCCTTTTCCTGTTCCTTCCATGGAGCAGATGACGGCCACAGTTATCTCTGGACAGGTGGGGCAAAATGGTTAATTGTAATAAGAGTTTTTTTGGAAGAAGTAGGCTCAGATGATGATCACATAGTTGTCTCACGCACTTTGCAAAGATGTACCAATCCTATGATCTTTAACTGAGCTACAGAGAAAAAAAATCAATGGAAAACAAATCTATCAGGGTAACACTCAGTATAGTGTGGGCAGGTTTTCCTTCGTTTGGGTCATGTAAGTGACAATATTTCAGTAATTCCAGAGAATAGAATCCTTCCAGCTCAGAGACACTCTTCTTCTTTGAAGACAACACATTAAAAAGATAGATTTCTGTTGCATATCTAAATGTCAACCACATTCAAACAGGTTAGCTGTGAGTTATGCTTTTCTAACTTCTTATCACATTTCCAGGAATTCCATCTGTCTGGTGCTGAGCAGAGGACCATTCAAGAGATTGAGATTAATATCATGAAGATCACATACAGAGAGATTGTCACAGAGGATGGAGAGTTGATGGTGACTGCTGCCCCTACTGAGGCAGTGCCACCAGACTTCAACACTCCTGTCAAAAACTACAGGATTATGGAGGGGATGGGTGTCACCTTCCATTGCAAGATGGCAGGAATGCCGCTCCCCAAGGTAATTAAGCATTTAACTCATTTTCAGAGTAACTATTTTAGACAAACCATGACATTTGAACTTCTGGCAGATCGCCTGGTTCAAAGATGGCCAGCGTATCAGGCATGGCGATAAATACCAGATTGAGGTCCTTGAAGATGGAAGAGCTAGCCTCCGTCTGCCTGTGGTCAGGCCAGAAGATGAAGGTGTGTACACTGCCTTTGCCTCCAATGTGAAAGGAAACACAGTGAGCTCTGGGAAACTCTATGTAGAGCCATCTGGAATGGCTACACCTCAGAGATATACTCCACAGCAAGTGCAAAGATTCCGGTAAGAATGCCCTAAAAATGCATGCAGTCTGAAAGGTGAGCACTGGACTTGTAGAATGAGGGTTCATGCTTTTTTACAGGTCTACATCTCCTCGTTCACTGAGTCGTTCACCTGGCCGATCTCCTAGCCGCTCACCTGGACGCTCACCGGCTCGCCGACTTGATGAAACTGATGAGGCTCAGCTGGAAAGACTTTACAAACCTGTTTTTGTTATGAAGCCTTCCTCCTGTAAATGCTCAGAAGGACAGACCGCCAGGTTTGATCTGAAAGTCATTGGCAGACCGATGCCTGACACATACTGGTTTCACAATGGTGAGTTAAGCACAACTAAATATTGACGGGATCTCGTCACAAGTGTTGTAAATAAAGAATTTGACTCACAGATATGAAAACAAATCCTTTTTTTAGGACAACAAGTGGTTAGTGACTACACCCATAAAATAGTGGTTAAAGAGGATGGCACTCAGTCACTCATCATTGTCCCGGCCATGCCACAAGACTCTGGAGAGTGGACCGTCATTGCTCAGAACAGGGCTGGACGCTCATCCATCTCCATCACTTTGACTGTTGATGGTAAAACTTAATCTCACTATTTGAAAGTTCTGCTTGATTTTTTTTTTTTTATATAATTTTTATTTGCATTTTTCATTTATAAACAAATCACGAACAAACATGGGCTCAGATGTGTGCAAAGCATTGTGTCAGCTCCAGAGAAAAATAGACAGTAAATTTAGAAGGTAAGAAAGATACAATCAGTCAGTTTTTTTTTTACTTGTTTCCCCTCCTCCAAAGTATTTTGGCCTCAATCCAATCTGACCGCTTCCAGAGAAGAAAGAAATGGTCCCCAACTATCTGGGAAGGTGGTTTTGAGTTTTTCCGTTTGTATAATAGAATCTATATCAGTGATCCATTGTCCTTCTGCTTGATGTCTGACTAAAGAAGTTCTTTTGGACAGGTACCTGCTTACCATATGTCTCTGTCTTCTTCAGCTAAAGAAACCTTGGTGCGACCACAGTTCACAGAGAAGCTGAGAAACATCAGTGTGAAACAGGGAACCTTGGTTGAACTTGCTGTCAAAGCCATTGGAAACCCTCTGCCAGATATTGTCTGGCTGAAAAACAGCGACATAATCACCGCACACAAGCACCCAAATATCAAGTGTGTTTCCTCTTAGTTTTGTTACTGTATGTTAAAATTGAAGATTCGCTAAATTTCTAGCAAATTCACAAGATTCTTTGAATATGTGGAAGAAAATGTTTATTTTTCCAGGTGAAGTTGTCTTTGAGAAGACTATAAGTTCAGATGCATTTGAGACATCAGAGATGTTTTAGATTTAGAAGTACAATAAAGTTTACTGCAGGGATGGGAAAATGTGGTATTTCTTGGGCTGATATGAACAGTTCTGAATAGAAACTGTTCAAAAGGATTGATGTATAGTGCCCCAAAGATGTAGTTGGTAAAGGTAACAAGAATACTTGAAAAAAGCTAAGCTTTTTTGTGCACTAAAGTGTTGTGGGATCCAGAAGGGATTTTTGCTCAAGGGATTATAGCACCCCCGTGCTGCTCCAGGCAGATTGATCTTCCTCTGTACTACATTTCTTCTAATAAAACACTCTTTGAAGTGCCTAACTTGAACATGGTTTGAACTATTTAAGATTCATTTAAAATACATCTGGTGGATGACATTTACCACTACAATAAAGTTTAGGGCCATTTTAAGAGGAAAAAAATAAATGCAAGAGGAAGAAATCTATACAGAAGACATTATTCTGCAACATGAACAGGCAAAAAGCAGTTGGTTCACTCAGAGCACCAGCTTAGTTTGAAGCAAGAACATTTCACTTTGAGAAAGATCTTTTAAAATGTGTTAAAGAAGCCTATTTAATATAAGAATGTTTTTTTGCAGGATCGAAGGAACAAAAGGAGCAGCCAAATTCCAGATTCCCTCCACTACCGGTTCAGACAGCGCCTGGTACACTGCAACAGCCATCAACAAGGCTGGCAGGGACACCACCCGCTGCAGAGTCAATGTGGAGGTGGACTATGAAGAGCCTGAGCCAGAGAGGAAGCTAATAATTCCCAAAGGAACCTACAAAGCTAAGGAGATTACACCTCCAGAAGTGGAGCCTCTACACCTGCGTTATGGTCAGGAGCAGTGGGAGGAGGGTGACCTTTATGATAAGGAGAAACAGCAGAAGCCACAGTTCAAAAAGAAGCTAACCTCAGTTCGCATGAAGTGCTTTGGTCCTGCTCATTTTGAGTGCAGACTCACTCCTATTGGTGACCCTACCATGGTTGTGGAGTGGCTGCATGATGGAAAACCTTTGGCTGCAGCCAATAGGCTGCGTATGGTCAATGAATTTGGCTACTGCAGCCTTGATTACGAAGTTGCATATGCCAGGGACAGTGGTGTCATCACCTGCAGAGCCACCAACAAGTTTGGAGTGGATCAGACGTCTGCCACCCTGATTGTCAAGGATGAGAAGGGTCTGGTTGAGGAAACTCAGCTTCCTGAAGGCAGGAAAGGAGCCCATCGAATTGATGAAATGGAACGACTGGCAAATGAAGGGGGACCTTATGGAGTCACTGCTGAAGAGCAAACAGAGAAACTGAAACCTGAGATTGTACTTCTTCCTGAACCTCTCAGAGTTATGGAGGGTGACACAGCACGATTTCGCTGCAGAGTCACGGGTTATCCACCACCAAAGGTTAACTGGTATCTTAACGGACAGCTTATAAGAAAAAGTAAGAGATACAGACTTAGTTACGATGGTATCTACTACCTAGAGATTACAGATGTGAAATCCTATGATTCGGGAGAGGTCAAAGTAGTGGCAGACAACAACCTGGGGTCAGCTGAACACACAGTGAAACTGGAGATTCAGCAGAAAGAGGACTTCCGAAGTCATTTGCGCCGAGCTGCTGAGGCACCCTATGAAGCTGGTAAAACACAGTTTGAGGTGGTAAAAGCTGAGAAAGCCCCCGAGGATGCTCAGCAGAAAGAGGTCATCAAGCTCAAGAAGGCACAAAGAATTGTTCATGAGAAAGCCATAGAGGAGTCGGAGGAGCTGAGGAGCAAATTCAAACGCAGGACAGAGGAGGGATACTATGAGTCCATTACTGCTGTGGAGCTTAAATCTCGAAGGAGGGATGATTCATATGAAGATCTGCTGAAAAAGACAAAGGAGGAGTTGCTTCACCGCGTCAAGGAGAAAGAAGAGGCTGAGAAGAAGATGCAGGAGGAGCGTAAACTTTCTGAAAAATCTTTTAAACCAGAGAGACTCAAGCTTGCCCCTAACATGGAAGCTCCTAAAATCATTGAGCGTATTATTAGCCAGACAGTCTCACAGGGTGATGAAGTGAAGTTCAGGGTCAGAGTTGTTGGTAAGCCAGATCCCACGTGCCAGTGGTTTAGGAATGGAGTTCAGTTGGAGAAGTCAGACCGTGTCAGCTGGTTCTGGCCTGAAGACCATGTGTGTGAACTGGTGATCAGAAATGTCTCAGCTGAAGATTCTGCTAGCATCATGGTGAAGGCCTCCAACACTGCAGGAGAGACCTCCAGCCATGCTTTCCTTCTGGTCCAAGGTATCATACTCTAGGTTCCTTAATCCCAAGACTAAGTGATGCATCTTGATCCTTTTTAAATGAATATTTTCTTGAATTGCAGCAAAACAAGCAATCACTTTCACTCAGAAGCTGGAGGATGTTGATTCCAAGGAGAAGGACACAATGGCTACATTTGAGTGTGAAACCAATGAGCCCTTTGTTAAGGTCAAATGGCTGAAGAACAATTTGGAGATCTTCTCTGGGGACAAATACAGGATGCACTCTGACAGAAAGGTCCACTTTCTGTCTGTACTGATGATTGAGATGAGAGATGATGCAGAATACACTTGTGCTGTTATAGAGGATGAAGATGTCCGAACAATGGCAAAGCTCAATGTTGAAGGTGGGTTGCTTGATAACTCGACATCTTTGAAACTGAGAAATGTTCCGGGTTTGTAATGTTTCTTAGACGGTCATGGTTCTACTCTGGATGGTCACAAATGCATATCAGTGTCAGTGGAATGTTTGTCAATCCTTTGAGGGTTCTAATTCAGGCTTTGCAGGTTTTTGCCTTTAGACCGAAGACCTTACCCCTACCCTAAACCAAGGAAAGCATACGTTGGTTTACCACATCGGTAGTAAATGTAGTTAGGAGTCATTTCTAAGTTACATATCTAATGCCTTAGTTGACCACTAAGGGTGCTGCAGGTTCTGGGGTTGTCTGAGCCTGTGAAGGGTCACAGACAGGTGCGCCCACATTTTAAGGTTTAAGGTAGATGACCCCACTTGTAATGTAAACATGCCTAGGATAGCACAAGGGTTAAGGGTCATCATGAGATAGTGTATTTAAAACAAAGGACAATGCTCGCATACAGCCTATATCCACCCGCAGGGGCAGTTGGAACCAAGACTTTAAACCAGGGGTGTCAAACTCAAGTCCTTGAGGGCCGATGTCCTGCTGGTTTTCCAGAAAAGCTGCCTGGATCAGGTGTGTTTAGCCAATAAGAAGATTCTATGGCAGCTTAGTTGGAAAACAAGTAGGACTCCAAGGCTGGAGTTCGACACCTGTGCTTTAAACCAGTGGTCCCCAACCACCGGGCCGCGGACCGGTACCGGGCCGCAGACCCATTGCCACCGGGCCGCGGAAGAATTTAGGGACTTTTTTTTTTTTTGAGTCAGAAATCTTTTATTTTGAAAATCAACCGGATTCTCTCGATTATACTGAGCGCTTAAAGCAGTCCAGCGGCGTGTCACACGAGAAAAGCTGCATGTGGAACCTTTCTCCGCGAATGGCTGGGAATAGGGCACGCGCGTAAGTGCAGCTTCGGCGCCGGAACTTTCTGCCAGACCTGCTGTTCAGCCTGCGCGCGAGGCTGCAGCGTTCTCTCCTTCTTAGAACGAGCGTAGCTAAATCGGTGGATAGTTTACATGCGAGCACATCTACTTATATTTGATTTATTCTACATCTCCTGTAATTTTCAAGAGAAAAAACAATTAGCAGATACTGTTTTTTAATTCGCAAGCCTCCGTGTCGAAGAATTGAATGTTGGAACGGGAGGTCACGTGACCAAATCTAGCAAGCTGATTGGCTGCAATCAATGTGTACAGGCATGCAGGAGCACATTTCTGTGTGATTATTTGATAATATTGACATTAATATTGATCTTGATCTTTGTTTCTGTCACATAAATATCACTGTTTTGCTGTTTATCCAGGAATAAAATGATACCCTACTTTTGATCACTTAACGTACCATAACTTTCTTATTCTTTGAGCGATCTTAATGATCTTTATACCGTTGGAATGGTCTCTTTCAGCCCTTTCCAGTGATATAAATATCAGAGCAATCAACCTAATTTGAAAATTTTTGTCACATACCTAGGCCAGCAACAGAAGAACAGACAGAAAACAGGTGATTCCCACACACATACCTGTTTGCATAGATATCTGACTTTCCCGAACAAATCTAATCTTTAGAACGGTCATAGAAATGCTCAAACGTGCTCGTCCATTCAAATACACATTTCAGAGTGCGCAGAGGGCGGTTCGGGGATGAGGATTTTTTTTTTTTTGGTTCGGGAATGAGGAGAAAAGGAGGCAGTCACACGGCTCACGCAACTAAGCACGTGCAGGGGGAGGAATTAAATATTTTTTAGTTAAAATGTTGCACTTGAAGCTTTTGCTTTTCTGACATGACACAAAATTGAGAGCCGTTATGTGTTTTATCAATCCTCCATTATGCACAGATGTCAGATGACATTTAACATTTAAAGCAGTGGTCCCTGACCCCCGGGGTGATTTGTTACCGGGGCGCACAGAAAGAACGCACAGAAAGAACAATTAATCTCCATCATCTTATTTTTTTGAAAATGTTTTATTTTGAAAAGTTACCGGATTTTCTCATTTACATCCTCACTTGACGCACGTCAAGGCCGCAACACGTCACATGATACATCCCGTTAAATTTAATCTCAAGATAGCAAAATGAGCAAAAAACAAACTTCTTTAGAAAGTTTGCATTGTGTTGGGGTAGAAACGATGTTGGTCATGTTATGTTCAGCTGTTGTTGTGACGTCATGAGGACCCAGCTAATAAAGTTGTACATGATAACACAGTGGATTAATGTTTTTAATCCCCCCCCCCGGCCGGGCCGCGGAATGACTCCACACTGGCTGACCGGTCCACAGCCCCAAAAAGGTTGGGGACCACTATTATATGACAGGTGCTTTCGATTTTTTTCTCTGTATTTGAATAAAACGGTAAGTCTACTCTGTCACTGTTTCATTTGCGGTGCCTGTTCCCCTGGTACACAAACTGTCCTGTCTCTGAGAAAATTAGTTTAAATGTATTTCTGCAGAGCTTTCCCACAAGCATTACTGAGGTATCACACACACTCTCTGTTTATTAATTTCACAATAGGGACACATCACTGCATTGACTGTCAAAGCTTGTATTTGACAGGCTAAATCATATTTCCTAGATTTGAATTGATGATGTAGCACGTGTTTCCATTGGCTGACAGGAGACCCTCTGGAGATCCTGAAGCACCTTGACAGCACAGAGGTCCCGGAGACCTACTCTGGAGAGTTTGAATGTGTTGTGTCTCGGGAAGATGCTGAGGGCAGCTGGTTCTTTGGACAAAAGCTGCTGCAACCCAGCAGTAAATATGTTGTGTCATCCCGCCGTGGACGACACACTCTCTCTGTGAAGGATGTCAAGAAAGAAGACCAGGGAGAATACACTTTCAAAGTGGGAGAATTTCAGTCATCTGCTTCACTTAAGATGAAATGTGAGTCTTGAAATATCCAGAACTTGATTAAATATATTTTAAGAGTCTTGACCAAGAAACCTGCTCCTGAAGTTTACTTATTTTACAAACTTCGAATCCAACAAAAAAAAAAAAGTCTAATCTAGAAAAAAACATAAATAGCTGAACAGTTTTCCTTACTTTTTACATATTGGATTTGCATTGGCAGTATCCCTCACTGAATGTTTTGTTTTTGTTTTTTTTGTTTTAGTGCGCCCTATTACCCTGATGACTCCTTTGACCGACCTGACTGTTTGTGAGGGAGACATTGCCCAGCTTGAGGTCAAGTTCTCCCAGGAGAATGTTGAGGGAAGGTGGATGAAGAATGGAAAGCCTATTGAGGCTTCAAACCGCGTGCACATAGTTATAGACAAACAAATCCATAAACTCCTGATTGAGGACACCAACAAGGATGACTTTGGAATGTACTCTTTTGTTGTCCCTGACCATGACATTTCAACATCAGCAAAGCTCATCATTCAGAGTAGGTCACTGAGTTGAATAATGGGTATTTCTTTTTTGTATCTGTATAAATTGACATCACTTCTTCTGTTGCAGCTATTGGCATTCTGACCCCTCTCAAGGACATAACTACTGTTGAGGGCACTAAAGTTGTTCTGGAGGCAAAGATCTCAGCTCAGGATGTCAGCTCTGTCAAATGGTACCACAAAGACAAACTGCTGACAATCAGTGAGCGGATCAACATGGTTGCAAAGGGAACCAAGCAACGACTTGTCTTTGCCAGGAACTATGCTTCTGATGAAGGACAGTATAAACTGGTAGTGGGTCGTGCTGAGACCAGCTGCACACTTACTGTTCAGCGTAAGTCACAAATTTAAATTCTCTGCACAGAATACAAAAAAATTTAAATAAAAATGATTCTGAAAGTGGTAATGGTGCATTAGAAGTAATACAAATATGTTAAGTATGTAAACACAGTCCAATAAGAGATTATGTTTATATTTGACACAATAATAGATACAGAGCATCAAACACCTCCCACTGAACTGATAGGCAGAGAATCAAAGTGAAAGAAGTGAAAACGCAACAGCGGGGGGGTTGTTGTTAGACATGTTGGGGGACATTGTTCCATGAGACATAGACATTTCAATGACTGTTTGAGGTATGATAAAGAAACAATGTTTACCCCCTAACACCTTGTGCGAAACCTTTAAATGAAACTTTGCTCCCACAGCTGTCCGCATTTTGAAGCCAATGACTGATAAGGAGTGCTCTGAGTCTGAGAATGTCACCTTTGAGGTTGAGGTCTCCCACCCGGGCATTGACCCCTTCTGGACTTTTAGCGGGCAGCCACTCAAAGGCAGCACCAAGCACAAGATGGAATCCAAGGAGAAGCGCCACACCCTGACAGTCATGAATGCAATGAAAGATGAGGAGGGCCAGTACACATTTGCTGCTGGGGAGAAGACATGCAGTGCCTCACTCACTGTAACAGGTAATGGTAAATGATACTGTTAGTCATAATAATTGTAATGTAGTACTAAGCTATGTTCTTTTTCACCAGGGGGTGCCATCAAAAAACCTCTGCGTGATTTGGTGGTAGCCGACTCACAGACTGCAGTGCTAGAGTGTCAAGTAGCAAACCCGTCTGCAGAGGGAAAGTGGCTGAAAGATGGCCAGCCTGTAGACTTCAGTGACAATGTTCAAAGTGAGGTGGTTGGAGCTGTGAGACGTCTTGTGATTGTTATTACTAAAGCCACTGACATTGGAGAATACACCTATCAAGTTGCCACCTCCAAGACTTCAGCCATGCTGAAAGTTGAGGGTAAGTCAGAGTTTCATGTATTAATTAATGTATTAAAGTCTAGAAAATCTTGTTTCACTTGAGCAGAAGGAAAGGGAGTCAAATATGATCAAGATGAAGGCTGATCTTGTCCTGTAAGGTGTTTTTGAATTTATTCTTAAATATTGACCTTCGAATGAATTAAAAAAAAAAAAAACTTAATTCAGTCAAATTTCATTGCTGCAATAAGAAATATAGCCTGCCTCCCAAGAACATGCCAGTAAAGAAAAAAATACCCATTTATGATCTAATAAAGAAAATTGCATACACAGCGGTAAAAATCAAGAAGACCCTGAAGAACATGAACGTGGTTGAGACGCAAGAGGCAGTTTTCAGTCTTGAGCTGACCCATGAAAACGTCAGAGGTGTGCAGTGGATCAAGAATGGGGTGGAGATCCAGCCCAGTGATAAATATGAGATCAGCATTGAGGGCACAGCCCATACCTTGAAGATACAAAATTGCAACACACACGATGAGTCTGTGTACTCCTTCAAACTTGGAAAACTCTCTGCAAACGCCAGGCTCAACGTTGAGAGTAAGTCAAATGAAATACATCAAAGTTTACCACCATTACCGTAGCTTTTAGAAAGTGGTTCAAGCTAATATGTGTCAATTGTACAACAGCCATCAAGATCCTGAAGAAGCCAAAAGATGTCACATCACTGTTGGGTGGAACAGCTGTGTTTGAAGTTGGTATTTCAGAGGACAATGTTCCAGTGAAATGGATGTTCAAAAACATGGAGTTGAAGCCAAGTGAGCACTACATGATGCTCTCAGAGAAGAGGAACCACAAACTGATTATTCAGAATGTGGACAACTCCAAAGAAGGAGAGTACACAGCTGTTGTGGGCCATCTGCAGTGCAGTGCTCATCTTGTTGTTGAATGTAAGTCAAAGCCACTAGCTTTTTACAAACATAACAATTTTGCTGCTAAATTCAAGTTTTCTGATAAAAATGTGACATTTCTTGTAGCTTTGCGAGTCACCAGACCCCTAAACAATGTGGAGGTTCCAGAGACGCTGATGGCCTC
>NC_050533.1:18019637-18051481 GCF_002922805.2 Oryzias melastigma
CGACTGCGGGCCATCCAACGCCGCTTGCGGCTTTAATTTTTTTTATTATTTTGTTTAAGTTTTCCCTTCCAAAATCTGCATGAGAAGACTTGAGTTGAAGTCTTAGTCACATGGACCTGTACAGGTGTTGCGATTTGGGTTGTAGAGAGGAGGCGCTCCATCTTAAGAGGAGTGCAGGTGGATCTTGCAGTTTCTTTCAGACACCTCCAACCACCTCATTAAAATGGAAAATACCATTGTTGTGTGTGTGTCAACAGTATCGTGAAGTGTTTGTGAAGATAATGAAAGTTATATGAACTTATGTCATATAGTGATGGGGGTGTACGGAACCCTTATCCCTCCCTTACACCGCCAGCGTCACGGCTCGGTTGCGTGCGCCGTAGTCTTTTCGTAACATTAAAAGTGCGAGAGAAACTTCCACTGCGAGCGTTCAAGTCCTGCGTCTGCGGACTGACCTCTGCGTCGCTGCAAATCCTTTTCGTTTGGTTCAAATTTTGACGGACGCCGCAGCTGATCGTCATCACTTTCTGTGAAGTTGGGGCGACTTAAACCGGAAACCACGCAAGCGAATTTAAAGTGCATCCGGTATATTTGATGGCGCCGATGGTCATGGCATGCCGTCTGTCTGTCGCACAACTCTTTATTGTGTTATTATTTTTAATATGGCTAGTGCAAAATACAGGCGCAATCCTCACATATGACAGAAACACACTCCTGGATCTAAACTTTTCTTTTCACCCGGCCTCTCCGCCTGTTCGTTTGGATTTTGAGCAAGTGGAGCCGGTCTGGATGGGAGTACCAGCGTTTCTGCGTCGGACAGCTGTTTTTCGTCGCAGCGTCAGGCGTCGGCGGCGCCGGGGGAAGCGAGGCGGGAGAATCGTTCACCTTCGTGCCTGCTGTCCCAGCTCTTGGGCTGACGTGTCCCGCGCCTTTACCCCTGGAAGCGGCCTGTTTGCCCCGTGGAGATTATTTTTTCGTCCGAAGCCGTGCCTGATTCCTGTGGTCGGAGGAAACTTGGAGGCCGACTCCCCTGTCAGAGCGGCACGTTTTCGGGTTTGCTGGAGGAAAAGCGACTCATCAAATCTGGTGGAAGTTCCGAGGGTGACGCGCTCCGCTGCTGAGTCATCACCGGAGACCGCGGACCCGCCGTCCACACCAAGGAGGTTTGGATTAATCAATGCTCGATCTGTTATGAACAAAACTTTTATCTTGAACGACTTTTTTTGATGCGCAGCAGCTGGACTTTCTGGGCATTGTAGAAAGCTGGATCCCTCCTGCTCAGACAGGTGTTCTGCTGGAACTTTTACCAGAAAACTGTCTATGTTTTAATGTGCCGCGATCTGTGGGCAGATGAGGTCTTTTGTGTGTTTTTAAGTCACATTTTAATCTTAGACACCTTTCGCCACCTTTACTTTTTAACTCTTTTGAGTTTTGTCTTTTTGATTCAGGCTCTTTCATAGAAATTTTATTATATCGTCCTTGTTAAATGTAAATATTGAAGTGCGCCCTTACTCAATGTATTGTATATGTGTTTTCTGGGTGTGTCCATATAACATGCTGTACGGAAATGAGACAGCGGTCTCTGAGGTTCTGCAGCTGAGCTGCGTATGCGCAAGAAGTCTGTACGAAGTTTTAACTTGGCGATCTCCGACAGTTCGAGGAGCATGTACTGGATTGTTATGCTGCTTAAATAAATGTGCCAGTCCTGCACAAAAGTGAAGGGACTCTTCGTTTCTCATCCACGTCAAGAGGACACGGAAGCAACACCGTTCCCTCCATCCCTCTACAGTCCTTCTAAGTTTAATGCAACATTTTTAACAGATTTTTCTGAACTGCTGTACACTTTTATGCCTAAATATGAGCACGTGTTGATTCTGGGTGATTTTAATATTCATGTGTGCTGTCCTGACAAACCACTTGTCAAGGACTTTTTTAATGTTTTAGATTCTTTTAATCTTGTGCAGTGGGTTTCTGACCCAACACACGCTCATGGACATACGCTGGACTTGGCTCTCTCTTTTGGGTTTCCTCTCACCTCTGTTGAGACTGTGGAGACTGCATTCTCTGATCATTCAGCAGTGTTATTTAACTTTGTTCTGCCATTGATGCCTGTCCCTAAACCTGCTCCTGTCAGATGGGTGCGGGGCTTGGACGAAGGAAAAGCTGCTGAATTTTCTGCTTTATTTTCGCTGGAGTGGCCGACTTTATACTCGGCCCTGATCACCACAGATTCCTTCCTCTCCCAGTTTGATCTGCTGTGCTCTAAAATCTTGGATGAGATTGGTCCCCTCACCATCAGAAAACCAAGGCACACATCTGAGCGCTGGATCTTAGAGGAAATCAGAGCTTTGAGACGGGACTGCAGAAAAGCTGAGAGAAAATTTAAGGACAGACTTCAAATTTCCCAGGATCTTCTGAGGGATAAACTGTACATGTACAATGAAGCTGTCATGAAAGCTAGGAGACAATTCTACTCCAATAGTATCTCCTCTGCCTCGGGTGATCAACGGATCATTTTTAACACTTTGGGTTCTTTATTGGACTCAGGTGGGAGTGGAAATTCTATGGATAGCTCTGTGGAAAATTGTGAAAAGTTTTGTGTATTTTTTATGGACAAGGTTGCTGGCATCAGGTCCTCTCTTACGCAATGTTCCACTTACTCTCCACCAGCTCCATCGACACCAGTAGCTAAGCTGGAATCATTCTCACTGGTGTCCCTGATTGAACTTGAAAGAGTGGTATCAAGACTTAAACCAGCTGGGTCCTCTCATGACGTTCTGCCAGCTTGGTTTTTTAAAAAAATCTTTTCAGTGTTGGGACCAGCAGTTTTAACTATTTTAAACACTAGTCTTGAGTCCACTCATGTTCCAAAAAGTTTTAAACAAGCAGTAGTGAGGCCACTGCTTAAAAAACAAGGACTCGACACTGCATTGTTTTCTAACTACAGGCCGATTTCCCACCTACCTTTTTGTGCTAAAGTCCTGGAGAACATTGTATACAAACAGTTGATCACTTTTTTAAATGCACATGAGGTCCTGGAACCTTTACAGTCGGGGTTTAGGTCTGGGCATAACAAAGAAACTGCACTTTTAAAAATTTTTAATGATGTTTTAATAGCAACAGATGCAGGTAATCTGGTTGTTCTTTTATTATTAGATCTTTCTGCGGCCTTCGACACAGTTGATCATGAGATCCTGATTGGTCGACTGGAGCAATGGGCTGGGCTTTCGGGGGAAGCTCTACAGTGGATGCGGTCTTATCTTACAGACCGGTCCTTCTGTGTACAAATGGGCTCTCACTCATCCAAGTGTTACCCCCTGAAGTGGGGGGTCCCCCAGGGGTCGGTTCTGGGCCCTCTGCTTTTTTCTATTTATTTGCTGCCACTGGGAGTGTTGTTTCGGAAGCATAAGGTGGATTTCCACCTCTATGCTGACAATTGCCAGATTTATGTCCCTATATGCAAGGGACCAGACCGCAGCATTAAAGCAATAATTGACTGCCTTGCTGAAGTCAAGCTGTGGATGTCGGAAAACTTTCTTGGCCTAAATGAAAACAAAACTGAGGTGATTGTGTTTTCCCCTAGTGGTGGAAAGGATCATAACATCGATCTCCTCTCTCTTGCCCCTTTTGAGCAGTCTGTGGTCACAAGCTTGGATGTTAAACTTGATGCTGCTCTGAAACTCGACCTCCAAATAAATGCGGTGACCAGATCCTGCTTTTTTCAGATGCAGCGACTAGCTAGAATCAAGTCTTTTATTTCAAAAAAGAACCTTGAAATTGTCACTCATGCCTTTGTGCTGTCCAGACTTTATTATTGCAGCTCTCTGTATGCTGGGTTACCTAAAGCTTCAGTAGCCAGGCTGCAACTGGTCCAAAATGCAGCAGCAAGATTTATTTGTGGGGCAAAAAAGTTTGACCACATAAACCCGATCTTGGCTTCTTTGAACTGGCTCCCAGTGCAGTACTTGATTTTTATCAAAATTCTTGTTTTTACTTTTAAGTCACTGGCAGGGACGGCACCTCCTTACCTCTCGAGTCTGGTTTTAAAATACTCCCCCACTAAGTCCTTACGCCCCGCAGACCAGTGTATGCTACTGTTGCTCAGAACCAAATGTAAGTTCAGGGGGGATCATGCTTTTTCTGTGTTGGCTCCCAAACTGTGGAATCAGTTGCCACCAGCTATTAGGGAGATCACGCTTTTGGAGTGTTTTAAAAAAGAATTGTTCCTCCACTACAGCCTTTTAGCATCAGCCTAGCTTTTTTATTCTATTTTATGGTGGTTTTATCTCTGCTTTAACATTGTTTTATTGATTTTATCATTGTTTTTAAATTATTTTACTTGGTTTTATGTCTTTTATTCTTTTTTATGTTTTACTATTGCACAGTGCTCTGTTTTTGTTTTTCCTTGTGTACAGCACCTTGGGCCTCCTTGACTAGTGGTCGAAGGTGCTTTATAAATCAATAAAATGAAATGAATGAATATTTTCAAAATAAAACAAACTTTCCGCTGAACTTGCTGGTTTCAGCGTGTCGTAAACATTACGTAATTTACGGGTTACTCAAAGTGTGTTGCAGCACAGCGTTGTCAGTCATAACCATGGACAACGAGAAGCTGATCATAGAGATCCAGCACTACTCTGTCTGGGCTGAGCTTTCACAGGCTGTGGCTGGAGCAGCAGCGGTGTAAGCCATCGGCTTTAGCTAGTCCACTCCCACGACGCAACGAAGCCTTGACGCTAGCGGTGTAAGCCCGGAGTTACCCTGTACTCTAGTGAGGTACACATGGGGTGCAGACGTGATATGTAAATGCTTGCTAAGATTCTTGTAGGATGGCCACACAAATTAAATTCTGACTAATTTCTCAATTTCTAATGGTGAGGCTGCAGCAAGAGCTCATATTTGCACTACACTATTGGGCTTCCTATGTAGTGCAGAGGGTTCAAGGAGGTTGAAAAAAAGTAAAAAGTCTGTAGGAAACACCTGCATCTCAGCTACTTCACCTTTACCTACCCTTACATGTTGTATTTGTGTTCACTACAACCTGACACCTGCTGCATGCCCATAGAAAAATTGTGCATGAATATTTTTTTGCCTCACAAGGTTGTCTACTATTTTAAAATGCAATCTGATTCAGATTTGCCTAATTTTACCCACTGACGGCCCAAATCCACCTGTAAGGGCAAAAGTGACTAAGGCCTCACTGGTTATGATCAACCTTTCAACTCATTATCTCCCAACTTATTTGTTTGCAGCTATTCTGATCACAACTAAGCTGCAGGACATCAGTGCCCACGAGAAAGACATGGTCACCTTTGAGACAGCAGTCAACTATGAGGGAATCGCATATAAATGGTTGAAAAATGGCGTTGAGATCAAATTCACTGACAGATGCCAGGCTCGTTGCAAACAGCTGACTCACACGCTGAGCATAAGGAACGTTCATTTTGGAGACGGTGCCGAGTACACCTTTCAAGCGGGGTCTGCTGTTTCTGTCGCCAAGCTTCATGTGGAAGGTAAGTTTTGGTGGTTCAACAGCAAGCTGCATCTTATAACATGAAGTGATTTCTACTGTGACTTCAGTTTGATTATGTCAGCACAAAAAACGGACCATCGGACCTGCCAGACATGTTAAGGAAATCAATATGCAAATTGGGAAACCCTGTGTCTTTAATGTAGTTTGTTGGTTTTGTTCTTTTGCTTGTGTACTCATGTTTAGCTTTGTCCATCAGTTTTGGTGGATCTTCTTCAGTTGTTTAGGTTCTGTTCCTGCAGAACCTAAACTTCCGCTGCGTCACGTCCCAGCCAGAGTTTTCTCTAAATGCATCACATCTGTGTTGTGTTTATAAATGCAGAAGGGTTCGTCACTTGTTGCCTTGAATGCTTCTTGTGGTCATGTTTCAGCTTTTGCTCCATTATAGTTTTGCAGATGTTCAAATTTGGTTTGTTTTTTCATACTTAAGGTAAATTGATCAAATTCTTGTAAGCTTTTCATCATCCTCCCCCTGTGTGACATGTATCTGGGTCCTGGATCAACCGCTAAACCTAACAGTATTGAATTGTCCGGACTATTGGGCACACTGTCAATGAATGGCCTAGTTTCAAACTGATGTTGCATAAAAGGCACTATGAAGAGCATTAGGCGAGAGAAGAGTGATCAGTCAGTCAGTCAGTATTAACTGCATTCACAGTAGCTCACAAACTTGTTTGTGATATGCTGCACGCTTAAGTAATCACAGTACCTGTAACTCCCAACCTTGGTTGCAAAACTACAGACCGACATTTTGACAGAGTGCCGTGTACCTCTCAAAATGAGTAAATCATAGAATTGCAAATGTTTATTAAACATTCACAGTTTAGTTTGCATCTTGTGTGCTGCAGTGGTAAATGCTTCTGTTTGTGAAAGCCACACAGATCAAGCTCATCTAGCGGTGACACGGTTGAGGAATGTGCATGTTCTAGCACAGGGGTCGAGAACCCTGTTCCTCGAGAGCCACCTTCCTGCATGTTTTCCAATATCCCTGCTCTGGCATGTTCTTATTGGCTGGACACACCTGAACCAGGTAATTGTCATGTGTACCTACTCATGGCTGATTACCTGGTTTAGGTGTGTACAGCCAATAAGAACATGCCAGAGCAGGGTATATCTAGCAGCTGATTGAAACTCTGTTCTTATGGTGTTGTAGTGGACTTGATAGATGTAAAGGTCAAACCTAATGGATAATTAAAAGCTTCTTGTCCTCCCATGTTTTCCCTACAGCTCGTGTGATAGAGTTTACCAAACACCTAAAGGACCTAAGTATCACAGAGAAGAAAAGGGCCACTTTTGAGTGTGAAGTGTCTGAAGCCAACATTCAGGTGATGTGGATGAAGGACGGCTTGGAGCTGGAGATGTCTGACAGGTTTGTTCAGGTGTTCCTGGGCTGTAATAGATTCAATGATGAATCCAGGCTTGAACTGCCTTCTGCATTATTCATGTCTTTAGGTACAAAATAACTGTGGATGGATTTCTGCACCGTCTGGTCCTGCCGTCTGTCCGTCTGTCCGACGCTGGTGAATACACTGCAGTGGCTGGTTCCAGCATGTCCAAAGGCCACTTGATGGTTGAGGGACGAGACATTAAAATCTCAGAACCTGCGAACAGAAATTTCACAGTAAGTTTCTTTCCTGCAATTGAATCTGACCTGTTTTCCTTATTTGGATAGTTTTATGAGGGCAGTAGTACCAATAAAAGAACACATGCATTTTTTTTTACCAACTGTTGCTTAGCAAGCTTACATGAACCACTATAGGGATTGAAATAAGTCATAGAGAGGCCCAAGGATTGCCCTGCTACTGCTGAAGCACCCCCACCAAAATTCAAATAGGAACAAAGTATTTTCAAATCCAGTCTGAAGTGTGTCTTTAAGGATTTTTTGTTGTTGTTTTGGCTTCTGCAGAGCACAGATGTGAAGAATCTGTTTAGTTCACAGAGCTAACATCACTCTGCCTCTCAGTTCAGCCTGACCACTCTAGTTTCACTTATAGTCCCACTCCAACCTTATTTTTTTCTATTTCAAAATTGTTTCCAGCGGTTTTTAATTATGATTTTCGAAGTTTTTAGCCCAAATCAAAACACTGTTATATCTTATGTACAGCAGCAGTAGCATATTAGAAATACTGTTCTGGTTTGTGGGTGGGGCTGTTCACACAGAGTAACCCCCCAGTCGTTGAGAGCTCAGTTTTTTTTTAATTTAAACTTTATTGTAAACATCAGTTACAGTACAAAAAACGTGCAAAATAGCCATTAATATACATTGTACATCTATACAAGCGGTATTAAGCTGAGAGCTCTGTCTGTGCGCAACCTCATAGCCTCAAGCTAACATTTGTGGCGCAAAAGTTATGACGAGCAAATTTAAATCAATCCAGTTGTACCGTTTTGAGCCGGAATCACAATTTGCTACAGCACGAGTGTTCAATGTTCACGTCTCGCACACCTAAATATGTCAGGGAACAAGGTGGGGGGACTTTGACACGCTGATTTCACTAGCTCATTCACGAGTCATTAATCTGAGCATTTTCTAGCATCCGTTTTTCTGATCCAATGTGAATCGAATTGAGAAAGACTCAGAAACACAGTTTTAATCATACAGCGTTTTATATCCAGATCTTTCACTAAGAGAAAAATGCCACAAGAACATGTTCAAAACAAAAAAAAGATGATTTCCATTAGGGTGGGTCTTTAACTGACCATAAATCAATGCCCCGCCCTACCGTAAGGTGGTGAGAATCTGGCCACAGGAAAAGAAATATGCAGCTTGAAATTAAGCCAATGTTTTTTTGGTTGCAAAAAAAAAAACATAATTTGCATCCGAAATCATTAGCTGGTAGTCTTCGTCCAGAACTCGCGTTTTAAGATTTTGACCTTTTTTCCCTTTGACATACTGCTTATACGATCATCTGATTCACAGAGAAAAAACAGCATCTCTCCGGCTTTTTCTCTGGAGGTAAACTGTGTAATTTTACAAGTGCAAACACTTGTTAATATTGACTTGAAAGAAATAAAACGATGAAAGTTCTCTGTCCATTTGAAGCTCATCTTCACACTAAACTGTTAGACAGTTACAGTTTATTCACATTTAAAGCTGAGAATTCTGAAAAAAAATTTAAATTTCATTTTTGAAGGGGTTTCCTAAAGTTTAGGAAATTTCCGCTCACGCAACTGCTTACGTTGCGAAATATCCGCTTTCAGCTAGAGATTTTTTTTGGGCACCATCCCGCATGTGGCCAGATGGTCATCGAGACTTGATTCTTTTTACTGATAAGGGGCAAGCCCCCTGTCACCCCTCCACACACACCTGTTAAAATTCTCCGCTGCTGCCACCATGTTATATCCTGGTTTTTATTCGTGAAACACAACACAGAATACTTAACTTTATCCAACAGGGATGTACTTTTCATTAACTCAGGGGGTTCTCATCATAAAATGCAGTGCAGGTGCTCTAATTCATTTCTACCTCTGGCCCCTAGAAATGCTCAATAAAGAAAAAAAGTTACAGTTAGGATTTGTCTCTTTCAAAGGCCCAGCCACTGTCAGCAGGTGATGCTCTGGAGAAACCGTTGGTTTGTTGAGGTCCAAATGTGCGACTCTATTGTCCTATTGATCCTAGTCCTATCACAAGCTTAACATTGACTTTTAGGTGGTTGAGAAACAAAGAGCAACCTTTGAGTTTGAGGTGAATGAGGATGACGTGGAGGGTCGTTGGTCGAAGAATGGAGTGGAGATCCAATTCCCAGTGGAGGAGAGGTTCAGCTATGCCACCATCAGAAAGCTACACCGCCTCACAATCTCTGAGACGTACAGGAGTGATGCCGGCGAGTACACCTTTTTGGCTGGAAAGAACAGGAGCACCGTCAACCTCCACGTGCAATGTAAGAGAGATGTTCTTGTTTGTAAGTCGACAAACGAGAATGCTACAAAAATGATCAGAATGAATACTTTGATTAACAGTTAGATTTTGTTCAGTTCTAAAGGTGCCGTTATAAACGTATTCCTGTGGGATGATAGTAGTCTTTCTTGATTGGTTTTGAGTCTATGTTGTACCACATTAAAGGGATACAGATTTATGAAGAAAAATGTTCTCTCTTTTCCTGCTGTCCTCAGTGCCAGAACCTCCTCAGATCACTCGGCACATGGAGCCTCTGACAGCGATGTCGGGCAGGTTGGTTCGCTTCTCTGTGCAGGTGAGCGGCCTGCCTCAGCCTCAGGTGTTCTGGTACAAGGACTCCCAGCTCCTCTCTACAAGCTATAAGTGCAAGTTTCTTCATGATGGAGATGAGCATACTCTGATGCTGCTGGAGGTCTTCCCCGAAGATGCTGCCATTTACAGCTGCTCGGCAAAGAATGACTATGGAGAGGCGACGAGCTCTGCTCCTCTTATTGTGCAAGGTACTCACACACTGCTCATGGTAAACTGCCAAGGATTTGCAATAAATTGTATTGAAGCGCAAGCTGTTTTTTGTGATGCATGAATACATTTTAAAAGGAAAGCTTTCAAAGACAGAACTCACATCAAGTTTACTTTTTAAAGTGAAGTAAGAACTCGTGGTCTTGTTTTAACCCCTAAAAAACATTTGCTCCATAAATCCTTCATCTGATTCCAAGCTACGCAACCTCACAGTTAAGTGTTTGACAAATGTTGCATTCTGGATTTTGTTTTTTTTCAGTTCCTGAAGTGCAAACGGCTCCAAAATCTCCTCCTGCTCTGATCACTCCATTGCAGGACATCCTAGTATCAGAGGGGCGTGCTGCCCAGCTGCAGTGCTGTGTTTCTGGGGAAGGTATGGACACTTTTTGACCAAAAAGGACCTTTCACTGTCCAGCACTAAATGACTCTGTCCTTAAGTTTCCTGAACAATTGTCAGTGCTTCTTTTTCTATGACTGATTGTTTTATTTTTAAAAACGCAAAAATAAAAAAACTTAAATATGTCAAAGCAATTGTTTCACAAAGCCAATATTTACTAAGTCAAAGGTGTGCCAAAGATTAAAATGGAGGATCTAAGACCAGATAACAATTCAGACTTTATTAGCTTTGTTTCACCTTGTAAAGGAAAGTCAGACCAATTTTTATGTCTTTTATGTACATTTATGAAAGTCTGCCGTCACACTGCTCTTTAGGCCTCATCTTACACTCAATGAAAGTTCAAGTGCTTTTATTTTCAGCATTTCATTGAGTTTGTTGTTTTCATTTTCTCCATCTGCCAGTCTTTAGATTTTCCTGTTTTGGCTGAGATAGTTGCGTCCCGTTAGTACGACACTCTGGCGGTCAGACAGGTGGACACACTCTGGACCGCGTGGTCCCCTTCATGACTTCAGGCTGTTTGAAAAGCACACAGTGTTCTCAGAAGTATGAATAAACATTTAGAGTTTTACAAACATGTCGATATTTTTCCATACTTCATCAAACATAAGATGATGACTAATGTCACCTCCTCAACAGCAGCAAACTGACTAACTGTTTGAATCTTGTTGCTGAACCAACAGTTGTGACTTCATAGGACTATTGTGTTCTGCTCCTTTTTGGTTTTATTCTATGTAACGAGAGTCAGATGTTGTATTTGTCCAGGGTCAATACCATTATTTTATGAGTTTATGTGGAAATGAGCAGTGACTGCATTAGCAGTGAAGCTGTTTCAGATAACTGACTGAACTTTATTATATGTCTTCAGATCTGCAGGTTTCTTGGTTCTGTAATGACAGAGAGATCAGGCAGTCTGACATCTTCAGGATGTCTCATTTTGACGAAACCTGCCTTCTGGAGATCTCCAGAGTTCTACCTTCACATGAAGGGGAGTACTCATGTATTGCCCAAAATTCAGCAGGAATGGTCACGTGTTCTGCCACACTGAATCTTGACGGTAAGTTCTGAAATGTTTGTGTCATTCCCGCAAACCATGTGTGAGGTTGCACATTCTGCATAAAATTTAGCTGCTGCACCACAACAGTTTTCACACTACCTCCTTTAAGAAACTGCCAAAACTCTAGCAACTCTGGCAAACCCTGTTTACATTTGAATCAGTACCTAAAAATAAAAGTTAGTGGCTGTCATCAGACCTATGACCCTACCCAAAGTTATCAAGAAACGAACCACAGCCTCACTGAGATATTTTACATATGGCTGAGTATTAAAAAAAAAAAAAAAAAAAAAAGTTAATGTCCACCACAGAAAAAAATCCCTCAAACATAGTCATTGTCAAAACTGGAAAGCTCTGTGTGTATAACATCAACATGAACCTCAGCAATGCTGTAGGTACAAAAATGAGATCAGATTTGATCAGTGGTTTGGCTCCTTAGAGTTGGACAGAAGTCCCTTAGTCAAGGAATCTTCTGTTTACATTTGTAAACAGAATACTTTGTTGCTCATTAGAACAGCTTACATCATTTGATGTAAGCTGTTCTAATGAGCTCAGATATTTAAACACTAGACAGAAACATAAGCAACAAAGTATTCTGTTTTATACAAGCTCTCATCTCAGCAAATACCAATAAAATAAAATTCCTCTGGTTAACATAGGGAAGTTCTGCAAAGTCAATCCTGTTTTTAAGAATCCTTTGTAAAAGAGACAGGATTCAAAGCTAGCAGGTTAGTTTTCATGTCGCAGCTAGCAAGCGCTTTAATCATTCTAAATATGCGTGGACTGACTTTAAACCTTAGCTTTTATAATTTGGACAGTTTCAACATAAAAAGGTAAACTGCAGCCAAATAGTAAGCATGCCATACAGCCGTCATGACGCATGCATCTTCTTTTCCTGACCTCCAGCTGATCTTTTGGGCTTGGGTGTGTTTTTTTCTGAAAGAACTCCTAAAGCTTTATCTGATGGTGTCATCAGTGCCTTTGTGTTACTGTACTGCAACTATGTCATGTCTTGATCTTCATCGAGTGTTGTTCTTGTGTTTGCTGCTGTAAAAAGTGCATGTTTTACAAAGGTGTTTGGAAGTAGCGGTCCTTTTTTACCCACCACCCTGCAGGTCTTTCTGTTCTTTCTGTTCTGCATGGCCTCATCTTCTTTCACATGTGCAGCTCTTTTTTATGTTCCTGGACTTCTGCAGCATGAGCACAGGCTGAGCTGTGGAAACACAACCTGCTGGATTCTCTTTTCCACGAGCACTCAAGTCACTCAGTGTTCTCTCTCTTTTTTTTTTTTTTTGGATTGTTATTTTCAACTCTCATTCTGGTTGAGCATGAATGACTTCGGACACCATCACCATCAACTTCCTGGCTGATCTTAAAAACCCAAGTGCACTTTTGAAACACACATAAACTACAGAAGACACCAGATGATGAAATGTTTCCCTAATTCTGTTATTCTTTCCTGTTGCCCAGATGAAAAACCCTTAGATAGTGTGTTGATCAGCGGGGCCGAGACTAAGCTATTTCAGAGAGTGGAGGCTCACAGGGAGAGTTTCAGCTCTCTGACAGTGGGGCAAACCTCCCACAGTGTTGAGTTTACAGAGGTACTCTCTGAGACTTCCTCCACATCATGGAGAACCGTGGATCCACACGAGGAAAGTGTAAACTCAGTGGAGACAAGTTTTCATAGCAACTCTGGGTTCAGACTCTTACCCAGCCCTAAGCTCTTGAAGGAAATGCATGACATCACAGTGAAAAGTGGTGAGATGGCCAAGTTCAGCTGCTTGTTCAATGGACACCCATTCACAGTGGTGGCATGGGATCATAACGGTCAAAACCTGGTGGACACGGAGCGAGTGAGGAGCTCTCAGAGTGGGGGCTTGTTGTCCCTTACCATCCACAGTGTTAGTGTGGCAGACCAGGGAAAGTACCGCTGCAAAGCCACAAACCAACATGGCCAGAGCAGCTCCTCTGCCCAGCTCATTGTTGAAGGTGCTTCATCTTATTTGCATCCTAATCAACTCCACCTCACCTCTTCATCTGCTCTTTCTTGCTTTTTAGATATCTTATGATTTAAATGTTCGTTTTTGTCTGTAACCTGCAAGACTGTAATGGAATAACAATGTTATAATGCAGTTTTCCCCCTTGTCCCGGTGCCACTTTTGCTTTGCTAATCTCACAATTCTTCCCACTAACCCTTTAGTCATAGAGATGCAGCTTTTTACTCTCTCACCTCTAACTACTCTCCCTAACTTTATTCTTACCCAGCTAAAGAAGGAAATCTCAAAGCAGAGATGAACATCCTTACAGGTTCTGTGGGTAAAGTGTCTGAGGCAGACAGGAATGCTCCCAGAGATCCCTCCGACCAAGACAAAAAAGAGTCTATGAAAAAAGTGGGACCACTGCCTGAATCTTCCCAGAGACCTTACAATCTTATCAGCCTTCAGTATTTCCCAGACACCATCCCTAAAGAAGGGGGGCAGAACCTGTTTACTAGCCCTGAAATCTTGATCAAACTCCCTCCTGACCTGCAAACCACCAATGGACCCAATGAAGCTCAGTCCAGCGCCATGATCCAGCTTCTCACTCCGCTTGACGTTTGGCTTTTCAACCGTTTGAACATTAACGATTCTGACTTGTACTCTTCAAAGCATAATGGGCCCCTGTGCTTCAAAAATGCTTACAATGCACAGACTGGAGAAATGGGCCCATACACTTGCAAAGCTGTAAGCTCAGTTCCTAAAGCTGAGAGCAGTACACTGATGAAAGGTTGGCATCTGCATGCTTTTGGTCCTTCTTATTCAGGCTTTGTGCGACCCACATGCCACTATTCTACAAAATGTCCCTCAGAAATACATTTCTTCACAGGTTGACTTCAATTAACCTGCAAAGTTTGATTGTGTTGAAAAGAAGGTTCTCGGTTTTATATTATAGTGACTAAACCATTGAAGACTGAGGACATAAATGAGATAGCATTACCAAAAGCTGGAGGTGCTGCATAGTGGTAGAATAAAGGAACAAACCAAACGTGTACTGAGGATGCATGGTCTATCTTTTATTTTGAGCTATTTTGTACCAAAGAGGTGGTTGTGAGTGTGGTCTTTAACTTTTCAACTTTTGTGTCTTTCCAGTACCTGCAATGAAAAAGGAGTCCGTCACTCAGGAGCAAGTCCAAGGTAAATGTTGCTTTCATAGAGAATCATGATGCAGATATTCTTTTTGTTAGAGTTTGTTATTGAAGGAAATGAAAGTTTAGGCCTTTGATGAGCATTAAGCAATTGATTTTAGAGCTAAAGCCACAGAGTTTTAAGTGCAAAGGTTATAAGTGCTTGAATCTGAAAGTTACCTTCAACGGCTCAGCTGACATGACACCACAGTGCTTTTCACCAAACCTTCAAATGAAGCTTAGATGTGTGGACAAACTGATGGGCCTTCACATCTAATAGAGCATTGTCTTTTTTTAGATTGGCAGACCGCATCAAAACTTACACCATTTTACCTTTTCTCAAATTGAAACACAGCTGAAGCTTTATTCATGGTCATTTGAGATCAGAGCAAGTGGCGTTTGATAGTCATATTCAGATTACAACAACATGCAGAGACTTTGAACCACTGTGCAAATTAAGAACTATTTGAGTCCTGGCTGTGCATTTTAGCTAGCTTTGTAACTTTTTCTTTCCTGACACAAGTCGCTGTCCTGGGCTTGTGGCATTTGTGTTCAACTAGTCATGAGCATAAATCTTCTAAATGCTGCTACTGTCCACACTTGGTTTATTAACAGCCTTGACATGTGTGACCATAAGATTATCTGTGACTGGTGCTGCAATGTTAATCTTACATTAGGTATGAATGGAATTTTACCTTTGCAGCAGCAACCATCAGGAACCGGGTGGCATGTCATTGTGCTGTCTACTTTAAAAATCCTGCTGATAATGTGTGCGAAACACACAGCTACAGTTTGACCACCTTGGTGGGAGGTTGGCGCCAGTGTTCAGCTGCGGAGCCACCACCAGTGTGTGAATGTGTGAATGGGTCTGTGACTGTAAAGTGCTTTCGGCCCTCGAAGGAGGGTAGAAAGCACTTTACAAATATGCATTTACCATTTCAAATAATTAGAGGTATTCATATTTTGTTTAGAAATTGCAAAATTGTTTATTTTATTGCAGCTCAGTTGTGAATGAAAAAGGCTAGATAGTTTAAATGCATTTATGTCTGTCTGTCAGAATGTTTGCCTCACTTTAAATTGTTGTTGTTCCACTCAGCTTTCTCTAGCTTGACAGAGGAAGAGGAAATCCAGGAGTCATTAAAATTAACAGGCACACTCAGAACACATGAACTCAAACCAGAAACCAAACGCTTCTGCCACATTTTGGGAAGGACAAAAGAGAAGCCAGTTTTCCTCAGCACACTTTCCCCAGTGACTGTGACTGTTGGAGAACCTGTTGTATTTACTGTCAGAGTGTCCAGTTTTCCAGAACCCACCATTCATTGGTTCCATGATGGCCAGAGAATAGCAAGTTCCTCTGAATATTGTTTCATTCATGAATTAGACAAATATAGTTTAGTGATTAACACAGCTCAAAAAGAGTATGAAGGAGAGTACTTCTGTTCAGCCAGCAACCAGTTCGGCCGGTCAACCTGCTCTTCCCATCTGCTTGTTCAGCTGAAAGAGCCAGGTCCAGAAGTGGACCTGAGCCCCCCCGAGAAACCCCCAAAATTCACAAAAGCTATAGAGTCATTCGAAGTGGCGGAGGGAGGCCAATGTTTCTTCAGGTATAGGGTGACGGGAAAGCCACTTCCAGACATTCAGTGGCTTAAAGGCGGCTTCCATATCCAACCCAACGAGTTTTGTGTCATTATAAACCATTCTGATGGGTCAGGCTTCATAAACATGAAGAATGCTAAACTAGAGCACAGTGGCGTTTACACCTGTAAGGCTTTCAACCAGAATGGGGAAGACTGCTGTACTGCAGAATTGCTTGTAGTCACACACAGAACTTGTGAAGAGGACGCATCCGTTCAAAAAGTGGAACATGTGATGACGGCGTTGGGCCAGGTTGGTGCAGAGTCCAAATTTTGTCTGGACAGAGCCCAGTCACGTCAGATGATCTACACAATTAGTACTGGAGATCCGCAAATTATTCAGAGTGAGGAACTGGTAGCTCTCAGAGAGGTTGATATTTTTGCTGCCACCTCTAAACGAGAGCAGTGCACCCACCAGACAGCAGTTCTGCAGTCACATGAATTACAGGAGAGGGTTTCCTTCCCCCCAGCTCATCCACCTAAGGTCTCAGCAATTCCAACAGAGCACCTTCAAACAGAAATGTTTCTACCTTCAGTGCAGAAGCAGAATGTCATAGAGCAACGCTCTGCACATATTATCAGCCCTGAGGTCTTAAAACCCGAGTTTACCCTTGAGCGGCTGTCCGAGCTCACGTTAGCTACATCAGAGGAGGCCCTTCCCTTAATGACAGTAAAAGATGAGACGTTAACTACTTACTACTTACAGCACATACAGGTCCTGCCTGCCCAGCTCGCTAGTGGTCAGCAGGAAGGATCAGTGGGATGTATTCTTGGTAAAATGTTGGGCAGCACAAACGGAGCACAGGACGAAAGAGGTTTTAGAGGGACTAAGGATTTTAAGGTTTTGTGCTTGGCTCAGTCAGCAACCCAACTGCTCCTAAAAGCTTACTCTGAGCCCCTGCTGGCATCAGAATCAGCCAACAGATCTGTGATTGGTAGAGAACAACTCGTAGTAATGGTGGCACCTGTGAGTGAATCCAAACTAGCTTTGAATAAGGAGAACGGATTTGAAATACAAAGGCAAAAGCATGAAAGTGTCAGGCCTTGCAGACACAGAGTGAACCAATCTGCTATAACTGCTAAAGAGATATACAAGGTCCAGACAGAACAGACTGAAGAGATAACCTTGAGTGGAACCCCCGTCTCTTTAAAGCTGCAGCATGAGGGAAAATTATTTGTAACTCTACAGATAATCAGTGATCAGAATGTTTTACAGTCTGAGGGGCAGCTTAGCAGCAAAAAGCTCTTTATGGAGCAGGCCAAAGTCAGGAAGAACCTGCTTCTGCTGCATCTAGGGACTCAAGAGGAGCAGAAGACCATTGTTTATGAGACCACATTAGAGTTATCTGCAGAAACAGAGGAAACCTCTTGTCAAGCAATAAAGGAGCAACAACAGTCTAAACATCTCCAGTCAGTCCATTCTTCCCCTGTTCTGTTAATGGAAGGCAAACTCATTGACACACAATCTGATGAGCAAAACGCATTCCGAAAACAAGAGAAGATGCTAAGCTGTATTGCACCTACAGAGATGAGACAGGAGATTACTGCTGACTTCTACAAAAATGTAAATGCGTCTATGGAGGAGGTCAAACCACAGTGTCTTGTAGAGTCAAGGCTTTCAAGCATGCTGCCTGTGTCCTTGCAGCTCCTGCTGCTGCCAAAAGAAACTGCCGTGGTCACCAACCTGGGGGAACAGCAAGCATTACTGGAGAAGGAAGATTACCAAATCATTATGCATTCTTTAAACATCACAGACACTCAGATTCTTGAGGAGGTTCATTGCACTAACCTTCAAAATGAGGAAAAGTTCAACGCTGAAGTAAGAACTGAACCCAACATCTCTAAAAACTCTGTTTTTATTAGAGATAATGCAGTGGCTACTGAAAGCTGCAGAATTCTAAAGGAAGCTGAGCCGGATTTTGCTCTCCATATCAAGGAAGGACAATCGATACACCAGTCAGTGTTGATGGAAGAAAAGCAAGTTATGTTTGGAGACCAGGTCAGAGTATTTTATGATCCTGAGAGCTATATTGTTAGCATGAATAACCAATCTAAAGAAGCCATGTCTGTCCACGAGTCTCAAGACTCTCAGACTTTACGTAAACAGCTCAACTTAGTCATTGACCTTCCAGCCTCCTTCAGTTTGAGCATACAGCATCATATTCTAGATGCCCTTCACTCAGCTCTTGCATCTGACCAACTGACCCTACTGTCTGACGCTGTGCAACGATTGGAATCAGTAGAAATTCAAGAGGTCAAGGCTCTGAGAGAGCCCACACCATTCTCATGTGTACCCCTGGATATTGTGCTGTTTTTTCAAGGAGATTGCCACCAGACTGCCGACCTCAAGTCTGAACTCCAGCTAGCTCTGCATGCTATGGTTTTTAAGGAGAAGCAGATCTTCACACCAGAGCAGGAAAACATATTTCAAATTGAGATACTTCAAAAAGCACAGTTTATCTGTGCGCCTTCCACAAAGAAGCTGCCTTCTCTGGTAGGCACTGTGTTGGTGATGGAGAACGTAGTTGAATTTCCTTCAGCTGTACCTCATTTTGCAGAGGTCAAAACTGAGGACTTGACTTCTTTTTATAATGCAATTGTGCAGAATAACATTGAAATCAACAAGTCTACGAAAGAAAGTTGGAAAACAGAAAGCTCAAAGAGACACTGGACAGCAGCTGAAAGCTGGTCCCCAGGTGAACGGCATATGGACGGGTCTACCTGTAGAGAAACTAGGGAAGAGTGCATTTCAGAGGTACTCATGGTCAGTCAATCCACTGCCAGTGCAACTGATTCCCCTTTGGTTGTTAATTTTCTGAAGGATATTTGTGCAGAGGAAAATAGCAAAACTGTCTTTACTGCTACTATTAAGAAGGCTAACAGAGTCTTGTGGTATTTTGAAGGGCAGTTAGTCAAATCTGGTTCAGAGTTCATGTGTTCCAAACACCATGACACTTACACACTAGCTATCAACAAGGTTGCCAAGGACAAGCACGAAGGACAATATGTCTGTGAAGCTGTGAATGAAGTTGGCAGGACCACGACATCCTCTAGGCTCACTGTGATTTCAAGAGGTTTGATGATGGTTGCTTCTTTGATATCGACAACTAACTTCACACCATGGTGAAACTGAAACAGTTCTGTCTTCTACTCCAAACAAGCCATAATTACTCCACACGCGTTGATCCTATTTCTATGCCTCTTTTCCCCAGAAATCATTTTCCACTTCATGTCTTTAAACAACCATCAATCCCAGTTTTGATCCCTTCTTTGCTTGTGTTCTGTCTCCTTCCCTTGTTACAGAACCATGTTATCACATCTTCACACTAATATATATCCTCCCCCACAGTCCTTAAAAGATGAGTGTGTCTAAGTCATCTTTCACACAAGGATGGTTGCATCTCCCCTTTCAAAACAGATACAACTTTTTGGTTTTGAGCAATTTGTTTACTTTTCCTTGTTTTCTGTCATTCTCTTTCACAGTTAAACCTGCTTTCAAGCACAGAGTGGTTCCTCTGGAGGTCAATGCTGGCAGCACTGCCAGGTTTGAATGTGAAACTGAGTTTGCTCCAAATGTGAGCTTCAAGTGGTTCAAAGACGGACACGCCATAAAAGCAAGTGAGAAGTGTAGAATTATCAGTCGATTTACAGCTTCATCTCTGGAGCTTCTGAGCCCAACCCAAGACGACAGTGGAGAATACACCTGTGAGGCATCCAACCAGCATGGCAGTGACAAATGTTCTGCCTCACTCAGCGTGACTGGTAAGAAAACTCCTGTGTGTTCTGTTCTGCTTCAGAGTCAAAATGACACAATATCTTGGTTTTTTTTTTTTTTTGCAAAAAAAAAGTTGCTTGTCAATTGATTACCAATTGTTTGTCATACAGATGGTTTCATTTTTTTCTTAACAGCAGTGTTGACGAAAGGCGATAATGCATGTTTAACCACGTTAGCACTAATGAGTTGTTTTGTTCTTTCTTAATCCTTGAAGAGCAACTTGCCCCCGTCTTTATAAGTAAGCCTGAATCCCAGGCTGTTTATGTTGGAAAGAATGCACTGATACAGTGTGTAATAAGAGGATCTCCTCCTCTAAATGTTGTGTGGCTTAAAGACAACCAGTCTTTGCTGGAAGTGCCAGAACACCATCACTCCTCTTGGGAAAAAAATGAGCACACTCTTGAGATCAGCAACGTTGAGGCAACAGATCAAGGGCTCTATGTGTGCCAAGTGTCTAACAGTGTTGGGATGGCAGAGTGCAGCATGGAGCTACGTGTAATAGATAAGCCCAACTTTGTAAGGCCCTTGTGTCCAGTTGCCCTTGTGGTTGAAGCTCATCTTCACCTGGAGTGTAAGGTGGATGAGGACACTGGAGTGAATGTCAGCTGGACCAGAGATGGGAAAAAAATCCACCAGTCTCCAGATTGTAAGCTGTCATTTGAAAAGAAAACACTTAGTCTTGATATTCCTAAAAGTACACTAAAAGACTGTGGAACTTACAAGTGTACAGTTAAAAATGAGGCTGGAAGTTCAACTTGCTCCTCTGAGGTTCAGGTACAAGGTAAGAGGCTGTTTCACTCTTTCTTTCAGTCTTTCTTCTAATCTTCATCACCAAAAAATAAACCACACCACAGCCAAACCACAAAAGGCTGTGTTTTACATGAATGTCACTCTTGAGTTTTGAACCACATCTCTGAGTGAAAAACAATGACACCTCTAACTGTTCTTATTCACCATGCCTTTCTCCAGAACCACCAGGCTTTGTAAAAAGGCTGGAAGCTGTTACAGTCTGGAAGCAAGGCAGCAACGTGCAGTTGCAGTGCAGTATCCACGGATCCCCTGAGCTCCGCACCAACTGGCTGTACAACAACAGCGCGCTGCATGCTGGGGACAGATATGCCATCAGTTTAAAGGATGGCGTTGCTGCTCTTGAGATTCAGAATGTCACTCTGAGTGATAGTGGAAACTATAGTTGTGAGGTTCTCAATAATTGTGGATATGAGTGCTGCAGTACAAAGGCAGTGGTGAAAGGTGTGCATGTTAGTTGTTTTTAAAAAACAAGCATCATTTTTTAAGGTATTGATTTGCTAACAGAACTGTGCTCTCCACCAGAACCTCCATGCTTCAGAAAGGATTTAAATTCCGTGGAAGCAGTCAGAGGTCTGGCTACTCTGCTGGAGTGTGAGTTTGCAGGCTCTGAACCATTTAAAGTTACCTGGAAAAAGAACAAGAAACCCCTGACTAGTGATAAAAAGTACAGAATAATTTCTCAGGGTTTTCTGAGCTCGCTGGAGATTCAGACCTTTGAAAGCATTGATGCCGGTGAATATGAATGTACCATATCAAACGATGTTGGGTGTATGACCTCAAAGTCTGTGGTTAGACAGAAAGGTTAGTCATGTTGTAAACAATAACTATTATAAGGATCCCATTCCATTGTTTCACAGTTCTCATGTTAGCATTGCCATTTCACGTGTTATTTCAGAGCCACCAGTCTTCTCCAAGAGGATTGAGAGTACTACAGTAGTGTTGGGAAATGCTGTCACATTACAGGGAACTTTGAAGGGCTCAGCTCCTATTTCCATCAAATGGATGAAGGACTCTGAACTGCTCAGGGAAGATGATCCAAATATCAAAATGGCATTTGAGAATAATATTGCAAGCATTTCCTTCCCCTCTGTTAAAATAAAGTACGGTGGCCGTTATACTTGCCTTGTTACAAATGAGGCGGGACAACAGAAATGTGAGGCTGTTCTAACCATTCAAGGTTAGAACCCTGTCTTGTTCAACACAGCAATTTATGGGTTGAGTAAAGTGAAAATTGGGTAAACTCTAAAGCTCCTTCTGTGTTTTAGAACCTGCTGTGATCTTAGAAAAAGCAGCATCCATCAGTGTGACTGCAGGGAATTCAGCCACACTGGAATGCACAATTACTGGAAGCCCTGAGCTCAAAGTAAAATGGTTCAAAGATGGCAAGGAGATCATTAGTGGTCATAAATATAAAGTCAAATTAAAGGAGCACAGTGCTCTTCTCAAGATTCTCACAACAGACCAAGGAGATACTGGAGACTACACGATGGAGGTGTCTAACAAAGTCGGACAAGACAAATGCACAAGCTCAGTCACTGTCATAGGTTAGTTTCAGCCCACAAACATATCCTTGAAGCCAGATGAGGGCCTTAACTTTGGCTGGTTGTATTTTTTTTTAATCCTTTTGTTTCCGACATAGATCGGGCCGTCGCACCAGTTTTTACCAAATCTTTAAAAGAAATACATGCCAACATTGACAGCAGTGCCATTTTGGAGTGTCGAGTTGCTGGATCTGTGCCTCTGGCTGTGTCTTGGTTCAAAAACCTTATGGAACTCTGCAATGATGAGAAATATGAGCTGGATTTCTGTGAGAATGCAGCCTCTCTAAGGATTAGAGCTCTGTCTCAAAGCGATGGAGGAGTGTATATCTGCCGGGCTTCAAACCTCGCTGGAACAGTGGAAACCAGTGGTACTTTGCACGTGAAAGGTCAGAGGAAATGACGCTGTGCAGATGAAGCAGAAACAGAACCGCATCTGGTCAGTCTGCTATCAGCATGAATTATGTTTTCTTTGTGAATGCAGAACCTCCAAGCTTCACAGTGAAACACGAATCCCAGGATGTTTTACAAGGATCAACTGTTGTGATGAAATCTGCTTTTACTGGATCAGCTCCGCTTGTTGTTAAATGGTTCAGAGAAGAGAAAGAATTGTTCACAGGGGGAAAATGTGTCATCCAGAAAGATTTGTTCTCTAGCTCATTGGAGCTCCATTCAGTAAAACCCAGTGACTCTGGAAAATACACTTGTCAAGTTTCCAACGATGCTGGGAAGGTGGACTGCACTGCAGTTCTCTTTGTTAAAGGTGGGGTTGAACTCTTTCTTCTGACTGCTAAATTCTTTTCTTCCTTTTCTCTTCTTTTCATTTACTTTGTGACTGTTAATTGCAGAGGCCCCTTCATTTGTGATGAAGCTTGAACCTTCAAAAGTGATGAAAACTGGGCAGTCTCTGACATTGACCTGTAAAGTGCAGGGCAGTCCAGAAATTCAGATTAGATGGTTAAAAGACGGCTCGGAAGTTGTTTCCAATTATAGGAACATAATGTCCTTTGACAGCTCAATTGCCACACTGGAGATTGCAAGGTGCCGTGTAGAGGACAGTGGCGAGTATGTCTGCTTGGCAGTCAGTGAGTCAGGCAGAGACCAGTGCAGCTCTTCGGTAGCAGTAAAAGGTTTGTACTTGTTATAGTCTGGTCTGTTAGCTGTGTATCCACTGAGCTTTACAGTTTACTTTTGGCCAAAACTGTATTGTGGAGCAGTAATTTTGCATTTTCACTGCAGCGTTTTCCAAATTGGCTGAAGCGCCTCAAAAACATGCCATGTGGCAAACATTACACATCTGTTACCTGCTATGAAACTCTGAGAAGCCCACAGAGCAGGTAGAAGCAGAACAGGTCTTCCATACTGTAGGATTTATTGTTGTTTCGGGTTGCGGCTGGTTTAGGCAAGATAATAAAAATTCCTAAATATGAATAATGATGTATAGAGTTGTTTTCCACATCCCTATGAAGAACAAATCAAATTTTCAAGCAGCAAGAGACCTGGTGTATGAACTGCAGGTGACCTTTATAATGGAACTGGAACATTAACACAACAGTCTGTCATTTTGAGCTCCTGACATTGTTTGACAAATACTGACCTAAGTAAAATGTCCAGTGTGTATACGAAACCGAACTGTTCTGCTCAGTGGAAACAGAGCTGCTGTTGTCTGGATGGAACCCTTACAGCTCACATCACTTTCACAGCAAAGTAGTGGGCTTCCACAGAGATACCTGTTGTTGATTTCACTTTTGTTAAAATAGTCCTTATTTATCAAATGTACCTGACTAGAAAAAGCCTTCTCCCAATTAATACTTGTTTTTTCTATTTAATTTTTTTTCTTTTTTTTTTCTTTACAATTTTCTTTTGTAGAACCTCCAGTGTTTAATTTGCCTTTTAAATCAGCCGAGCTTGTAAGAGGATCAGATTTTCTCCTGGAAGGAACCGTCTCAGGTTCTGCTCCTTTCGAAGTCACTTGTTTCTTCAATGATGAGCTTATTACAAATGACAAAAGGCATAAAGTGGCTGTTGAGAAAGACACAGTGACTCTTCATGTTACAAAGTGTGAAACCAGAGATGCCGGCACGTACCAGTGCATTGTTACAAATGCTGTTGGGAAAACATCTTGTTCTTGTCAGATTTCTTTAAAAGGTTAGTCAAAGTAGTTTTTTGCATGGTCACTTGTTGCATGCCATCCACATTGTAAAAAAACTTGTATTTTTACTCAGAGTTTTTTAAATCTTTTACACTGTTGCACATTTGTTTCTTTCATGAGGTTTCTAATTTCCTGTTATCTTTTCTGCATACTGGCTGTTGATCCCATTATAGTGTTCTGCTGCACACTAGTGTCTCATTTGTAGTCTTCTCTTACCAGAACCACCGTCATTTGTTCAGAGCCTGGAAGACACATCCTGCATGGTGGGCTCTGAGATCTCTATGAAGTGTGTTTTGTCTGGATCATATCCTATGACATTTATCTGGATCAAAGATGGTTGTGAACTCAGAGAGGATGAGCATGTCCGGATGTCGAATGAAGCCCAGAGCACTGTGCTTAATTTGAAAAATGCTCAATTATCAGACACTGGTAAATATGTGTGTGAAGTCCGAAACAAAGCTGGGACTCAAAGATGTGCCGCCATGCTCACAGTGACAGGTTTGTCACACGCTTGTGGCTCTTCTCTGTGGATTTGATGTTCAGCTGTCTTTGCTCTGTCGGGATCAGTGAAAGTCTCTGAACCCGTAAAGTGTACACAGCTGCTTCGGACATTTTATTAATTAATTAATGTATTTATTTTGTGGAAAACAATCTTTATTGGGGTTAATGGTGTGTTTGCTCATATACAGAACTTGCATGTGGTTTTTACGACCGTCTTGTGTTTAACACAGGAGGGGTTTAGCCACTGCCTCTGATGCACTGATGAAGAATATTATATTTTACTCAGGGTTTAAAAAAAACTGATCCATATACCTGAGAAAGAAAGACCTGGTGCCTGGCAAGTCTTTGTAAAACATGATACTAATTCTACTTTTCAGCTCTATTTATATTGTAAGATCATTTTTTTTTTTTTTTTTTTTTGAACAATGTCTGCAAGTTCTTTCAAAACCACACGCACTTCAGGACATCCTATTGGAGGGAGCGGCTGACAGCATTGTGTTTAGATCAGTGTAAATCTAGGAAAACAGCCTCTAAACAGCCTCATCCCATAAATGGGAGACTTTTTAGCACCCTGCCATCTTGGGTAAAATGATCCTGTTGTTGTAAAAAAGGCAGTGTGTCCAAGAGTTTAGTTTTCTCTTTCAGGAATTGCTTGAATTCATTTTGCTTGCATGAAAAAAAGATTTGACCTTAAACATGACTGTACAGTTCCTTTGGGTTTATAGAATCTTTTTATGTTTCATGTTCTGTAATAGTGGTCAGACATAGACCCCATGGCTTTCTATAGAAAATCATTAGTATTATTTTCTTAATTTATTGTGGTCTAATTTTTTCCCCCCTCAATGTTTCCTTCTTAACCAGAACGCAAAGTTCCTCCAAACTTTACCAAGAAGCCTTCTGAGTCTATGACGGATTCAGTTGGTCGAACGGTGAAGATAGAGGGCCGGGTGTCCGGCTCCCAACCGCTGACTATTACTTGGCACAAAGACAACAGAGAGATTTTTGCTTCTGGGAAATATGACATCACCTTCAAGAACAACATGGCCGTTCTCTTGGTCAAGAACTCCTCCGTCTCTGACAGCGGTGTTTACCTCTGCCAGGTTTCAAACGAAGCAGGAAAAGCTTCCTGTCAGGTCTCACTCTCAGTTACAGGTAAAGCTGTTTTATGTCATTTATAGAAAACAAAAACAACATAGAAAAGCATGAGGCTTCAGGGATTATTGGATGTTTTAATATGGTATCTAATATGGGAAGCAGTTGCTGCCATTTTCTGCTTTATTCAATCAGGAAAGTTGATTGAGAGGAGTCTCTCTTTTCCCTTGACAACTGGGGCTGGAGGTAGCACAAAAACAATAAAAAAGTGCAGATTTTAATGCATAGGGCCCATAAAAACATGAGATACTCAAATCAAGAGCATTAGTCAACTCCCATTAATAACCACCTTTTTTTTGGAAGATGATCAATGTGGGCTCAGTTAAAGTGTTTTTTATAAAAGATTTGCAGCAGAAAACCAGGGAAACCTGTGCAGGCTGAAGGCATAAGCAGGTCAATGACAGAAGTTGAAGGAAGGGTGTGAGTGAGGGCTCTCATATGCACAGGTGGCAGTGATAGCTGTTGTGATGTATTTTACAATAATTTTCAGGGGAAATAAATAACCAAACTATCATTAAACAGAATGTGTAAAGGAACTTTCTCAGTTTTCAAAAATTACATCCCCTATGTAGCAAAGAGGGGGCCAAAGCTAGGGTCTGTTTTTATCTGCCAAGCCCAGATAAATAAAGATGGTTGTGTCAGGAAGGAGATCAAATGTAAAAATCTTGCCAAATCAAATATGCGAATCAGACCTACGAAATCCATACCGGATCGGTCGAGGCCCGGGTTAACAACGACCGCCATCAGTGCTGTTCACCGACAGGGTGAAGGTGGAAATTGGACTACTGTTGGTGGAAGAAGGAGAGGAGGAAGGCAGGTTAGTAGGAAGAGAGAGAAGAGGAAAGTCACTAGTGTTGGACTGAGAGTTGGGACTTTGAATGTTGGAACTATGACAGGAAAGGGTAGAGAGTTAGTGGACATGATGCAGAGGAGAAAGGTAGACATACTGTGTGTCCAGGAGACCAGGTGGAAAGGTAGCAAGGCTAGAAGTTTAGGAGCAGGGTTCAAGTTGTTCTATCATGGTGGAGATGGGAAGAGAAATGGAGTAGGAGTTATCCTAAAGGAGGAGTTTGTTAGGAGTGTTGTGGAGGTAAAAAGAGTGTCAGATAGAGTGATGAGTCTGAAGATAGAAATGGAGGGTGTCATGTTCAATGTTGTTAGTGGGTATGCCCCACAGGTAGGATGTGAGCTGGAAGAGAAGGAGAAGTTCTGGTTGGATCTTGATGAAGTGATGATGAGCATCCCTGGAAATGAGAGAGTTGTCATTGGTGCAGATTTCAATGGTCATGTTGGTGCAGGAAACCGAGGTGATGAGGAGGTGATGGGCAGGTTTGGTATCCAGGAGAGGAATGTAGAAGGACAGATGGTGGTTGATTTTGCAAAAAAGTGATAGTGAATACATTCTTTGTGAAGAGACAGGAACATAGAGTGACCTATAAGAGCGGAGGTAGAAGCACACAGATATACTACATCTGTCAGGAAGTGATGGAGGACCCAAACACAGGAGAGATGACTTGGACAGGAACTAATAAGTTACCCCATACATAACAAATACCCAAGGAGATCAAAATGATGACAGAGCAGATGACCTGACAATGATGAACTGAAAACCAAAAACTTAAATACACTGAAGTGGAATAACTAAATTAAGACTCTCTTTATCCCAAAGAAGCAAGTGCTCAGTTGTCTGCCTCTGCTTTTCAGAAACTGCCCAGGCTCCAAAGTTTGATGTTCCACTGAAGCCGCTGGAGGTGACACTGGGAGAAAAGTTGAACCTCCATTGCCACGTGAGCGGATCACCTCCACTAACCATCCAGTGGATGAAGGACAGAAAGGAGCTGAAGTCTGGCGAGAACACCATAATCACGTTTGTTGATGGCACTGCCTCACTGGAGCTTAGACCAATGTCAGAGGTTGATGCAGGAGACTACCTGTGCAAAGCCACCAATGCTTCTGGCAGTGACTTCTGCAAGTCTAAGGTCACTGTGAAAGGTAACCTGATCCCTCTGTACTATGCTGGCTGGGGTTTGAGATTATTGTAAATAATATTTTGACAAGAATTGTTCAAGAAGCTTATTGACAGGCACAGCAATGTCCTAAAAGTGCTTTGATTATTCCGTTTTTAACCTTACGGCAACAAGTTTCCTACTGTTATATCATTGATGAGATCACAGATACAAAGCATGATGAGAGAGATAATGCCTTAGTCACATAAATCCGCACCTTGTGGGTTTTTGGGTTGTTTGGGCTCATGGCTAGACAGAGAGAGGAAGGGTTGCATTTTAAGGGGAGAGCAGTTGTTGTCTTGTAGATCCCTTGAGACTCGTACGACCACTTTAAGGGGTGTGACATAAAATGTATTTTACCATTGTCATGTGTGTGTTAAGTCTATTGTGACATATTTGCAACACACACCTGTGACATAGAAATGATGCACGTTGTATGGTGTCCTTCCACCACATTCTAGTCATTAGTTAGGTGTGAGTGCTGGGTCCTTACTGACCACGCACAAATGTTGCACTACGCTTATGGGGTGTGCAGGTGAAAACAGAGCGTCCATAGAATACCCACAGAAACTACACTCTGATTGTCCAGTTTGTGCTCTTTTAACAGTCAGGCTGCAAGCAAGGCAGTGCATGTGTGGTGGTATAGGCTGTGGCTGTTGAGGCACTGACTCTTTCAGAATCATACATATTTATTTATGCTACACGTTGATACACATTCTCTCAAATAAGCACACACACTGATCTAACCTGTACTAGTAAATTCACTTTTTTTAAAAACTTTTTTTAAGCAATAAATGAAGAACAAACACAGGCACATGAGTGCTCTCTTTGTTGGGGCAGGGCCACTTCTTCCCTCATCTTATGTCTTTTCAGTGGAGCTCTATGTCAGATACAGACACTAAATAAGTGATAGACAAATGTAAAATACATGAATGATTAAAAAAACGTGAGGAAATCAAGCAAAACATGTTTACAATGTGTAATTTCTCTAAAAATAAAGGATTATATTACTAGCATATGCTGAGTGAGCTAGCATATGCAGAGCTGCCACCAGTGTGTGAATGTGTGTGTTAAAGGGGCTCTACCATGACTTTCTTCAGCCTTTCAGAGTGAACTATTTCCATATTTATGATCATATATTACATTTGGAACACTAAAAAAACAATTATTTATGAAATATTAGTTATTTTGGTAACACTTTATAATAAGATTCCTTAACAAGCTTTCTTAACACATTAATAAGTATTATTAATGTTCTTATAAAGTGTTAGTAAGACATTTATTGGTGTAATAAGCCTAATAAGTCTTATTAAATTCCCAAGTTAACACATTTACAAGCATTATTAATGTGTTAATATGATGCTTATTGTTACATTTATTACCATCGTATACGTGGAACAGTTGTTAATAAATGTTAACAAGCTTAATAAGAATCATTAACAAAACTTGTTAACAGATTAGTAAACCGTATTAATCTGTACAGTTCTTGTAAGACATTTAATATCATTATAGATGTCTCACACTGACTTATGTGTTAATAAGCTTAACAAGAATCATTAATAAACTTTGTTAACAGATTAGCAAGCATTAATAATGTGATAAAAGAAGGTAAAATATTTATTAGCATTATAGGTGTCTTGGAAATACCTGATAGTGTTAATGAGAATATTGACTACTCAGTCAGACCATTGTTTACAAAGACCATATTGGTAAAGTGGCAGTAAGCTTTGTACATGCGTTAATAAACTTTGTTAACCATTTATTGAATGTTTTGCAGCACCTTTCTAAAGTGTGGAGTGTTATACCATAAACAAGCACAAAGCATAAAACTTGTAAAATGAAACTTTTTTTTTTTTAATATACAATTGAAACGGAAATATTGATAAACATTCTGTGACAATAAAAACATCTACAAATGTTTAAACATTTTGTAAAATCACTTTCAAGCTTTAAATAACATTTGCAACAAGTGAGAAAAACCTTCTGAACTCTGAGACTCTAGACAGATGTTTACAAACAACTTTTCAAAAAACAAACCTTTAAAGGCAACAATAACACATAACCACAAAAATATTGCTAATTTTTTACATCAGTGATTCACTATTTTCCAGTAAGAGTTACAAAATGCGCATATTTCCTTTATTTAACGCGTTATTTCTGATCAGAATCAAGTCGAAGTACAAGAACTACCAGAACACCGTTGTTTTGTAATCATACAGACGGCTTGAAGTCGGTGCAACGTCAGATTTGCAGCCGCCTGAGTAGGGACTTTGCACCCGCCTCTTTCCCGCGATATTTTCATGATGATTGACAAGTGACGTGAGAGTCCAAAATACCCAACATGCACCACAATCCAGGCGATCTGCGCAGCGCCGCGTCCGCCTGCATGATCTCAAACACACCTATTCTGACGCCGGGTTCACGCGCAGCGGATCGTTTCGACGTCTGGTCTATTTTGTGCGCGAACCGCGAGTGATCCGCATCAATTTTGGCAGGAAGTTACATCGACATACATGAGAAAATCCGGTTTATTTTCAAAATATAACCAATTTTTCTTATTATAAAGTGTTACCGTTTTTTTTTTTTTTGTTTTTTGAGTTTTTTTCTACTCTGAAGTAAAAACGACTCGACTCCTGACCTTCCGCCTGCCGCTGCATGTGGCTTCACTGCTGCTGTCTGCTTCATGACGTCATCCCAGAGAAAGCCCTGTCTCTGTATTTCTCCAACGAAAATAAACCAAACTTCTTCAAAGATGGATGCACATACAATATATCTGCTTTTAGTAGGTCTGGGGCCCGTTCCAAGAAGCAGGTTTTGTTGGAACTCTGAGTTCGTGAACTCCAAATTCAGTAAAACTCTGAGTTTTCGGTTCCAGAAAGAGAGATAACTCAAACCCGGGAAAGTGGGCGAAACCAAGCCCGTTCCAAGAAGCGGGTTAAGATGAACTCAGAATCAATCAATTGTAATTAATTGTCATCCAGGTCTTAATGTCTCTGATGCATGAATTCAGTTTCTCTAGGTGGTCATTCTGGTCTGGTTTAATGAATAAATACAGCTGTGTATCATCAGCATAACAGTAAAAATTAATGCTATGTTTCCTGATTATGTTTCCTAAGGGCAGCATGTAAAGCGTGAACAGAATGTGCCCTAGAACTGAGCCCTGTGGGACACCGTAGTTAACTGTAGTAGAATGAGAGGACTGTCCATTTACATCAACAAACTGGTTTCTATCAGATAAATAGGATTCAAATCACAGGAGGGCAGATCCCCTGATCCCTATGTCATGCTCTAGTCTCTGGAGTAAGATGCTGTGGTCGATGGTATCAAAGGCTGCACTAAGGTCTAACAGGACCAGAATAGAGATTAGTCCCTTTTCTGAAGCCAATAGCAAGTCATTAGTAACTCTGACCAGTGCAGTTTCAGTGCTATGGTGAGGTCTGAACCCTGACTGAAAATCTTCAAAGTGATTATTGTCCTGTAGGTGGCACTGCAGCTGCTTTACTACAACTCTTTCTAGGATTTTAGATATGAATGGGAGATTAGATATTGGTCTATAGTTGGCTAGAATGTCAGGATCCAGGCTGGTTTTTTTCAAATGAGGTTTAACAACTGCATATTTAAAAGACTGATGTGTCATGTTTGCGAGGCGAGGCAGACCCAGATGCTGGAACCCAGAAGAATTACCGAAGGCTGAGGTAAAGAGAAATTAGTTTTA
>NC_050533.1:18052878-18061531 GCF_002922805.2 Oryzias melastigma
ATGAGGAAGGACATTCAGCTGGCTAATCTCAACTCCATGAGTTAAAACAAGGTCCAGGGTGTGCTTATGACAGTGAGTAGGTTGATCGACGTTTTGTGTGAAACCAACATTTTCTAATAAAGCCGCAAATGCGTTTCCAAGACAGTCACAGGAATCATCAATATTAATATTAAAAATCTCCTGTTATTATAATTTTGTCAGAAGGAATGAACAGTAAAATGCATTTAAAACCTCAAAAAGTAGAATTTTCATGGTAGGGTCCTTTTAAAGGAGAACGGAAATGTGACTGTAAAGCACTTTGGGCCTTCTAAGAAGGTAGTAAAGTGCTATTGTAACACGGTGTCAGAGGCAGTTGGATCCATCTGCAGTATTTATTGAAGAACAGGGTGAAGGATTGGTCAGACAGGCGGTGGTACAGCAGGCGAGGGTCAGACCTGGCTTGGGTTTGTTAGAGGCTGGACCAGACGGTGGTCAAGAACAAGCAGGAGTCGTGGCAGGTGGCTGACAGGAAAGGAGCAGGATCAGAACCAGGTTGATATCAAAGAGGCAACAATTCTGAGCAGTGTTTCGGCAGAAGAGAACCACACTTCGCGCTGAGTTGGGCTTGGCGCTCTGACTATATATTGTAGAGGGTGATTGGAGATGAAAAGCAGCTGAAGAGCTTCTGGGAGGATCTGCAGGGACTGATGGGATATTAAGTGTGAAGGGCAGTGTGCACAGGTAGCCAGAGGGCAGCCTCCTGACAGCTATGTAAGTGTAGGCCATTTACCATGTACTTATTTTAAATGATCCAAATCTTACTCATGCATTTCATTATAGCAGGTGAGAATGATTTCTTCCTCAAACACTAATCACGCAAACAGCACTAACATGATCCTGGCGCCATGTGTAGGTTTCAGGGAGTTCGAAAAATAAAACATTTGTATGACACGCTTGTGTCTCATCTACCCTTTACCCACCCTGATGTGTGGTTTAAGCATTTGTTTTGACCTGTCACTTGCAGCATGCCTGTTGGAAAAAAAGGTGTGTGAGCATTTTCTCTCTATGGGTCTATTGAACAGTGTATGACCTTGATAGATCAAGCAGGCCACCTGCATGCCCCATACAAGTTTGACCATTTTCCACCTGCAGGTAACTCGCATTCACCCATAGGGGCAGTTATGACTAGGGCACAACATGATGATGAGCTGGGTCTGACACACAACTGTAATTATGTTTCAATGTAGTTTCAGAAAAGGGAGGGAAGGCTGCCCCCGGTGAAGCTGCTCTCCCAGCCGCCCCCGTCAAACGGCTCGACAACCTCTTCTTCATTGAGGAACCCACAAACATGTCTGTAGTAGAAAGTAAGACATTTCCTAAATTCAGCTGGTAGCTTAGGTCTTGCTTGTTGTCATTTTCATCTGTTCCTTCATCTGTTTTTTTTTCTGCCAGAGGGAACTGCGACTTTTATTGCCAAAATTGGAGGCGATCCAATCCCCAGTGTTAAGTGGATGAAAGGAAAATGGAGACAGATCACTCCTGGTGGTCGAATATCCATTGAGCACAAGGGCCAGGATGCCAAACTGGAGATCCGGGAAGTGATCAAATCTGATTCTGGACTGTATAGGTGTATTGCCTCTAACAAACATGGAGAAATTGAGTGTGGTGCTGAGATGACAGTAACAAAAAAGGAAGAGGTGGGACAAATTGGAGATGTCAGGAAAGGACTCAAAAAGTAAGTCGCATTGTTGTTTTGTGATTTCCCAAAACAAATAATTTCAAACAACCAAAAATGTCATCTTATAAACTTCATATGTTTGTGTTTTCAATTCCTATCAGGACTCCCTCCAAGCAAAAGAGTCCCAAGAAAGAAGGGGATATCAGTATTGTGGATCTACTCAGAGGTCATGATCCCAAAGACTACGAGAGAATCCTGCGAGAGCATGAAATCTATGACTATCGAGCAATCCTGCAGGCCGTGGAGTTCCTCAAGAGAGAGAAGGAGATGGAAGCAGGAAAAGTGGTATGAGAGGGATTAGCAGATTATGACCCATGACCTTCTACTCATTTCCAGCTTTAGTTGAAAGCTGCCTGTGAGGGTGTTTCTGGATGTTTTTGTTTTTGTTTGTTTGTTTTGTTGTCAAATAAGTTTTCTGATGCTGACCATGTAAGTAAAAGAAAAAAATGTAGATGCAAATTATATCCAAAACAATCCTTAAGATTTCTTTATAAGCAAGCAGAACGACAGGGTCAATAACAGAACACATATCTTCTAGAGGGTGCTATGGGCTTGCTCAGTCTCTTGTGCACTTCAGTATCAGACTGCTGGTAAAACGATGTGTGGACTCACACAAAGCGAGTGTGGAATCGCCATGACAGACAGCTGAACTGTCTGAGAGGATGCACTTGGTTTGTGTAGCTTGCATTTATAGTGTTTCTAACAGAAGGTGTCCCGCTGCAGGAGATTGAACATGGTGGTCAGGTTGAGGAGGGAGACCTTGTTCGACTCATCCCACAGCTTGAGGGCGGTGTCAGCACAGAGGTAAAAATCAGCCTTTTTTTTCCTCAGACCATGCAAGCACAAAACGCATTGAAACAATGAATGAAATGAATGAAATTGAAAAGTGAATGTTTCCTCAGCCTGTTACTGTGGTGAAGAGCATCACTGACCAGACCATTCCAGAGACCCAGAGTGCAACCTTTGAGTGTAAAATCATGATTAATTACCCGGAGATCAGTCTGACCTGGTACAAAGGTACACAAAAACTGGAAGCCTGTGAGAAGTATGACATTAACAGCATGGGTGACAACCACTACCTGAAGATCAGGAACTGCCAGGCCACAGATCAGGGCAACTACCGTGTGGTGTGTGGACCTCACATCTCCAATGCCAAGCTCACTGTTACAGGTAAGAGTTCAAGCAGTGAAGATGTCAGCCTCAGGGCTGTGCATCTCTAATCCGTTGTCATGTCAAACTCTTGAATTTCATTACCAGAAGCTCATAACAAGACAGGTGAGCTCCAACATTCACTACTAACATACTTGCTCTGACCTCTTTAAGCCTGTGGGTCCACCTGCAGCTTTTCTTTGTGTTCTGTCAAATTCAGTTGTTCTACTGTCTGCTAACTGGTCACAGAAAAAATGTAAATAATTTCAAGATTCTGTCTTAAAACCAGACCAAATCAGTTCAAAGGTTAGGCTGGCACCTATGCAAAGCTGTAATGTCTCTCTCTGGGTGTCTGATTTTAGCCAACCAAATTCAGTTTACAAAACGCATCCAAAACATCGAGGTCAACGAAAGCCGTTCTGCCATCTTCGAGTGTGAGCTGTCCTTTGACAACGCGACCGTAACTTGGTACAGAGACTCGTGGGAGCTTAAAGAAAACCCCAAATACAGCTTCAGGACAGAAGGTCGGCGGCACTTTATGACGATCCGCAATGTCACTGCCCAAGATGAAGGTTCGTTTGATTTAAAGAACATTTCTGACACTTCAGCTTGTTCCCTCTAACGTTTTTTAAATGAAAACAACACTGGGAAAAGCAGCAGCCATACCACAAGCACTTATCCTGTTTGATGTGCTCACCTATCAGGCGTTTACTCTGTGATCGCTCGTCTGGAGCCTTTGGGAGAAGCTCGCAGTACTGCTGAGCTTTACCTGTCAGGCAGAGGTGTGTACTTGTTTTTAGACAGCAGGTGCATTAAGCTATTCCATTGACATGTGCACCCTGTCCTTTTACAGAGGTGGGCTTGGAAAGTGTCCCTCAAAGTGAGTATGTTGAATAAATGTCACTATTCCAACACAGTCAGGGGTAGTGGTTGATTGAAACTCCACAGTCAGATCACTCCATTGTCTATTTCACGACTCATGACAGAGCTTTTAGGGTCTTTGTCTCATAGACTTGGTTAATATTTATTTTAGTATTTGTTGATAAATCTATAGATGCTGATGATGAATTACTATATGTACCAGATGTGGCAACAAAGACAATCAGTGGAGGTAAGTCTAGGAGTGTCTGAATCATCCGTGTCTGTGAACTTACCTTCCTCCCTTGACTTCCCTTTTTTTCTTCACTTAAAGACTCACCAGAGTTTTATCACTGCAAAGACAGAAGGGAAGTCACAGGTACAAACCAGAACCTTGATGTTTTTTTGGGGGGGGTTTGTGCTTCTCATCCATAAACAGGATGCTTTTCACTCCTCTGTGGCTTTCAACAATCATCATCATAAACCTTTCATTTTTTTAACTCTCATCCATGTGCTTGTTCATTACTCATGAATGACTAATTCAGTCACTGTCTCCCCAGAGATTCAACAGTCTAAGATGCTGCGCAATGGTTTTCCACTCATTTAATTTAACAACCAAGGATTTACTTACATAATTCTAAAGAAGCATTAGTCTTTGGTTTAAGTTTTTACTTCTACAACCTACATAGTTTTGACTTTCAAAAGATAATATTCACAAAACATAAATTACTGAGTTTTTGACTAAAATGGATATTGTACTGACAACTGCTTCAAAGTATTAGTATCAAATTTTGTTTCCAAAATATGTCTGAATGAGATAAAAGAGTTGAGCTCTGTTGTAAGATTGAATTGCCAGATGTCTTATTAATAATCTTTAAATGACACTTAAATATGGTGCATGTGTTTATTTTTTCTGATTGTATCAGCTTATGATCAAAGTCCAAGTTTAGAATGTAGAGTCACATTTTGAGTTAGCAGGTCTAATAGCTCATGCTGCCCCCCTTCTTTATGCACTGTTTTCCTGATGACTCCTTACTTGACTTTTGTGGTTTATCAATTTCATGTCCGCTCCCTTCTTCTAGGACTTTCACAGATAACTGTCCATTTGGGTCACTTTACTTGTCATGTTCTTGGAACATTGTTTTTGCCTTCTCTGTCCTTCTGTAGGTTCATGTCTTAAACACTAACTGGGTTCAGTCCTCTGTTTTATTGGATGAACGTTTTCTGACAGCAGCCTCTCATGTCTGTCGTCTTCTTTTCTCTTTTGCCAGAGACGAAAAAGGTTGTGGAGGAAACAATTGAGAGGACTCAATTTGGGGTCAGAACAGAAGACTCTCAAGGTATACCAGCTTTAGAGAGTAGGCTGGCAGGCTTCTGGCTGTTCATAAAGCTTATGGCTAATCAGGCCTGCAGACTTACTAACAGTAACTTCGATCTGTCTCCTTTGCTGCTTACAAAGTCCTCTCTTGGCCTCTAGGCATAGTCGTTATCATGGCAGTCTTGTGATTGCTCTGTCTTTGAGTTTTTTGGTCTCTTAAATGTTTCATTAACATCTTTCATGGTTTCTGGTTCTTCTACACCTCACTATTCTGCTCAAATTAACACTGACTGAAGTTTTCTGTCAGCAGAAGGTAGAGCACAAAGTTGGTTTAACGTGAGATTTCTTGATCTTTCAAGCTGCGGAAGTTCACAGGGTACCAGGGGAGACGCCTCTAGCTCCATTCAAAGGTATCTGCAAATTCCCTTGTCATTCTTTAAAGTCTTATTTATGTATTCTGTCTCTTGTTGTTTTGTTCTTTTCTGCCATTATTCTTCAACTTTTATGCCATTCGTAAAGCCTTACACATAAGAAAGTGGTAATGTCTGTGATCAAAAAACTGAAACCATAATATCTTCAAGAAACTGAAGTAAAGAAGCCACCAGCCAAGGTTGAAGAAAAGCTTCCATGTCAACAAGGTAATGATGTTATGTTGTGCAGTTCACTAATTAGTCTAGTTTTTGTTTGTAGTTTATTCCTTATTATAATTCTTGTATTTTTAATTGACAACGAATGTTTTAAAAACAGGACCTCTCTTCTTCCTTCTGTCACTTAAGGAACATAAAAGTGATTAGCAAAAACATAAGAAACCTTCATTCTTTTCAGATTAGTTGTGATCAACATCTTTTTCATAGTTATTCAACAAAAATGATTCAACATTTCTACTAAAAAAGATTTCAATGAAACTATCCAGCTTGTGCTGTGTTTCAGTTACTGCGGTTGCACATTTTTAAGTATATTAAACAACAGTAAACTACAGTGAGTTTCAGTATCTGAATCAGCCTTGTTGTATTAGCTGTCTTTTGTTGTAGCTGCTTTTTGTAAAAACTACTGTCATTGTTTGTGTTTGTTCATAAACTAGAAGGATGGTGTTTCTTCGCGTTCACTTGTTGTTAAATGTTTTAGCTGTCAGTCTGTTGGTTTTCTGTTTTGCAAGAGTTAACTTCACTTTTTATAGCCCTTCAGCTTTAACAGCTGTGTTTTCTTTGTGCCGAATCACTGTAACATCTGTAGCTCCCACAAAGAGTGTTCCTGAACCTCAACAAGCCAAGATATCAACAGAATTGAAAACTGTACCTTTGGACTCTAAAGATCACTCCTTGAAAGTTCTTGAGTCTCGAACAGCCAAAACAGGGCCTGAAACCCAAGTACCAGCAGCCAAACAAATACCGGAGGGCTTGCCGACAGAAGGTAATGTGAAGCATCTTTGTCTTACAACCATTGTGCTGGAAAGTGATTGTTGTTTCCTCACTGTTTGGTTTTGTGTTATCACAGTCATCAGTGACCGCTTGATCCTCTTTTGAAACTAACAAGGCCTTTTCTACTGACTATACTTCGTTCCGCCGAAGTCTCTGTCAAGGCTGACTGACAGCTTTAATATATAAAGAACACATCATCTCTGCAAAGACTTCCTGATTGAGTTGGATTGAAAACGATCTTAATGTCCTCCAAACTCCCGACCAGACCATCCTGGAGATTACTCCTCCATAGAATTAGAAAGACATAGGAAGTCTTGAAATGACAGTATCTAGGAGAGTTTGGAGTGCTTTTGTTTTTTTGTCTCTTTCAGTGTCTTTGTTTTGTGCACCCAATAGAGTGACTAGTAATGTCAATATCACAGTGGTAGAAACAACTACGGCTACATGCAAGTTTCTCATTATGTTTACATGTGCCATGAACAACAGAAGCACCAAAGCCAGAAGAGCGTGTTGCTCATCCAGCTGCAGCTCCACTGGGCCCATGCTTTGTACCAGCTAAAGGTATTAGTCTATGGGATTATTTTGTGAAACTTGTCATTCTTCAAACATTGAAATCACTCACGAAGATCGTAATCTTGTACTACTCGTTTGTTTGCTGTTATTTGTGGACTCAAAATACAAATGTACAACGAAGTTGCTCTTCCACCATCTGAACTTGAAATACTTACACTAAAGACAGAAGCTACTTCTTTTAAAGGTATTGCAAATGTCATCAGGACAGGATGCATGTTTTTGATCATGATTTCTTACTTTTAAAATGTTCTCTTAAAGTTGAGATATGTTTATTTTTGAGAAATATCCTCAAAATCTTAGCACCCGCTAGGGTGTGACTTGACCTTATTTTCATATAAATCTTTACCAAGGTATCTTCGAACCAAAGAAACCAGAGCCTCCTGGAAAACTGCCTTTGCTGCATAGAAGTGATGTGCCAGATGCTCCCAGCCTTACCATCAAAGGAGAACCAGAAGAATCAATGGTTCCAGAAAAACAAAAGCAGCATCTTCTAGAAACTAGATGGATTGATGATGTGCCACTGATGGTCACGGAAATAAAAGAAGTGCCAATGGAGAGAGGGAAAGTTCCAGAAGAACAAAATAATATTTTGAAAGTGGTAAAAAGGTTTCCAAAAACACAAACAAATCTTTTAGAAACATCAGAAACTGTTCTGGAAATGTCAAAGAAGCTTCGAAAAGAATCAAAAATACTTAAGGAACCAACTACAGAATCACCAAAGATGGCTCCAGAAGGACTAAAGACACTTTCTGACATACAGAAGAGGCTTCAAGATGCACCAACTGAGGCTCTACAAAAACCAAAGCTGACTACAGAAACCACAAAGAAACTCCCAGAACCAACACTAGTTCTTAAGATGCCAAAGGAACCAAAGACACCAAATATTGTTGCAAAAGTACCAATACCTGTTTTGGAAACATCTCTGACTCCTACAGAAATGCCTAAAAAGGTTATTTCAGAAATACGAAAGGAGTCAAAGTCTAAAAATGATACAGATTCTGTAACTGAGGTCTGCAATAAAGTTCCAGAAACACTAAGGCATCATACAATGGCAGTAGAAGTGGTTAAGGAGGAACCAAAGGTGGCTCCAGTGGCCAAATACTTACCATTAGAAATCCAGAAAGTGGCTGCTCCAGAAAAACTCCCCTTTCACAAGGCATCACCAACAAAAGATTCTGAAAGACTGAAGCAAATTCTTCACCCCGAAAAGGATCAGCAACAAGGTAGATATGACTACAATACAATAAATAATCCTCTTTTCAATCTTCTTAATAGTACAAGCTGATGGAACAGTTACAATTCAATGATGGGTGACTTGAGGTCATTCTTTAGTGTCATTCACTGGTGTATTTAAAAATTTAAATTGTAAACTCCATAAACCTTCTGGATCTTTCTCCTGTCACTTTGTCAAATCCTAATGCAAACAAATTTTGATGCTAGAGAACCAAATTCTGACTGTTACCAAATGTGAAAATAGAAGGAAAACACTCGCTTTTTATGGAAGATATTAAAATGATTCATTTCATTTAACAGATGACAAAAAAAGAGTTTATTAAATCTTTAAAGCCCCACTCCAATCATCTTTTCGTCAAATTTTCAATTGTTCCCAGTGGTTTTTAA